>NW_007255412.1:470461-548815 GCF_000164805.1 Carlito syrichta | reverse complement strand
AAAAAAAAAAAAAAAAAAGTGTGGTTCATAGACCCGCAGCATCTCCTGGGAGTTTGTTAGAAATACAGATTCTTAGGCCCATTCCAGTTCTACTGAATCAGAATCAGCATCTTCACAAGATTCCCAGTTGATTCATAGGCCCCCTAAAGTCAAGAAAACGCTGCTTCAACTTTACCACTTATTTCTTGAACCACACATGGTGCCCGTTCTGTCATTAATTAGCTAACGAGGGATTGTGAGTCAGTCCATCCCTCTGAGTCTCAGTTTCTTTACCTCTAACTTGGGTATGTTAATTCCTGTTCTACCTGCCACTACAGACTTTTAGGATGGTTAAAAGAGATAATGCAAATGAAAGCACTTGGTAATGACAAAGCCCTGCACCAGTGGTTAGCAACAATAGCTGCCCTTTATAATCACCTAGGGAGCTTTAAACAAAATGCCAGGGCTCAGGCTCTGCCGACAGAGCTTCTGATTTAATTGGTTTGGTGTGAGGCTGGCCATTGAAGCTTTCTAAAAGCTCCTCTGTTGATCTAATGGGCAACAGCCAGGGTTCAGCTGCCGTTCTTCTGGTCTTGTTACTGTCCTCTCTCAGTTTTTGTTGCAGCACCTACGTGTGGATGGTTGATGCAGTAGAAGTTTGCATGAGACGTCAGTTTCTGCCAATAACTCCTCTGTAGATGTGGATGAGCCTATATCCTCTTTCTCCAGAAGTGCCAACTGCTGGGAGCACTTTACTTGCATGTGTGGATTGTTATCTTCAAATCCTATGCATACCTATTTGTGTCCTTGTGCAAGTAGATAACATAGAAAGCAAGGATTTCCCTTCATTTCTCATCTGGTACAGCCAGCATCTCACCCAAAAAGGGAGAATGTACATGAGGTAAGGATATGGGACTGAGAAGCAGGAGACCTAGTGCTGTGGTCTGCATGGTCGTGTTCCCGCAAAATTCAAAAGTTGAGGCCTAACCCCCAAGGTGATGGTATTAGAAGATGGGGCTTTTGGATGGTGATTAGGTCATGAGAGTGGAGCCCTCATGGAATGGAATTAGTGCCCTTTGGAGATTTCAGAGATCTGCTTTGCTCCTTTCTACCTGTGAGGTCACAGCTAGATGGCACCATCTAGGAACAAGAAAGTAGGCCCTCATCAGACACCCAATATATTGGCACTTTGATTTTGGACGTCCCAGACTCTGAGAAATAAATTTCTGTTGTTTATAAGCCACCTGGTCTGAGGTATTTTGTTACAGCAGTCTGAATGGACCTAAGACATCTGGGTTTGATGTTAATGCCTTCCTCTTGGTCTTACCCGTCTGAACTACCTGGATCATAGAGTTGCAGTAAGAAACATTCAAAAATTGAGATAATTACACAGGAAAATGTTCATAAACCATAAAATGCTACACAAGTGCACAAGTATGCTTTATTAATTCTGATACTATACTGAGTTTGGCCCCCCAGGGGAGGCATGCTTCTTAACATAAGAGCAGTTAACATTTCCAGAGCTTACTATGTGCCTTTTCATTTATACTTTCAACAGATATTTCCTGAGGATCTCTTGTGTTTTAGGTGTGACTAAAACAGGAAAAATAAAAAAGACCAACCTACCCGCATGGAGCTTATGTTCTCCTGCACGGTGGAGGTAGTGAGGAGTACAGTGAACCTGCTGGAAGTAGGAAGAAGTGTGAGGCCAAGGGAGCATGGGAAGGGAATAGATGGTGAGGAGGTGGGACTGGCATTCATAGAGGGAGAGCAGGGAGAGGTCTCTGGGGAATGATGTTTCCACAGAGACCTGAAGGAAGGCAGCAGAAGAACCATCTGAGTGTCTGTGGAGGTAGTAGCATACATAGCGGCTGAGGCAGAAGGTGATTTTGTTGACTTGGTTACTTTGTAACACAGCAAGATCATTGAAGTGAGGTGGGGGGAGTAAGAGCACTGAGGTTCGCTTCAGAGGCTGGGTTATGGAGGGCCTTTTAGGCACTAGGCAGAACTTTGGGTTTTAGTCTCTATTAGAAGGGAAGCCATTGAAAAGCTTTGAACATAATTCAGCTTGAGTTTAAACTCACATTGATCACTCTGGTGTATGTGTATGTGTGTGTATGAAGGTGAGGGTGGTTGCCATGTGGTGATGGGATATGGTCATATTCTGGATGTTTAGAAGGAAGTATTTGAAAGGATCTGCTGACTAGAAATGCCATGCAAGAGACAGGAGCAACAGGAAGAGTGGAGGTGCCACTTCCTGGCAAGGAGGGGTTGGAAGGAGGTGGGGGTTTGGAGCTAATTAGGAGTTAGGTTTTAGATGTGCTAATCTCAAGATGCCCATTAACCATCCAAGTGGAGATGTCAAGAAGGTAACTGAATTGGGGGGACTTCTGTGTGGAGAGTTCAGGACTGAGATGGAAGCTTGGGAGTTTCTATTAGTATGTAGGTGATATTTAAAGTCAGGGGGCTGGATGAGCTCACTTTATTCTGTTCCAGATTCATGTAAGGATTTAGTGTGACAGTGATGATCAATGCATTTTGGTGATCATGGTGGTATTGCTGGAACTTAGTCAGCTTTAATGCTCTCTGATTCCATATAGGGAACTTGCTCCTTATATTCTCTGTCTACTTTAATTTTGAATGTATTTTAATATTCATCAATTGCAGCAAAGTTATTAACTGAACGCTTTGGTTTCTGTCTGCCTATGCCAACTCCAGCACACACTAGGGGAACCCTTATACCAGGTTGGTTGGGATGTCCTTATCATCTTGAATTGCCTCAGCCCAGGGAGCTCTGGGTTGTGGGCCTAGAAATCTTGGCCTACTCTATGAGACTGCAGCACAAAGCAGGATGGATGAGGTATTCCAACTCATTACTTACAGGTGTTCTTTAAGGGAGCACTTAGGAAGTTTTACTCAATTTAACTTAAGACATAAGTAATACCATTCCCAATTCAGGGCAATGGCTTAGAACCTGACTCAATGTCCTTTTTACTAAGTAATTATCTAGATTTCCTTACTAAATGTTATTTTATGTATTATGTTTAATAGCCTCTTTCTTTCGGCTATGGTAGGATGGTAATAGCAGCTGATAATGTATCACATACTCATCTCAAAGTTCTGCCTCTGGGCCAGGTAGGTGGCTCACACCTGTAATCCCAGCACTTTGGGAGGCTGAAGCAGGAAGATTGCTTGAAGCCAATAGTTCAACATCAGCCTGGGCAACGTAGCGAGACCCCATCTCCACAAAAAAGAAACAATAAAAATACATGATCAATGGGAAAAAAAAAAGTCCTGCCTTTGGCACCTGTGACCAGAGCAGAGGGAAGCTTCTGGTCAGGGTTTAGACCGATTCCACGGCCCTGCTCACTGGTTCTGTATTGGTCTGCTTCTCAGGGCCCTAATGGATCACAGGCAACTTCTTAACCTTTAAAGCATCATTCATTTTTAAAGATTTGGGGGAACCTAAAGAGCTCATCTGCCAAACTGCTCCTTTGCCTCTATTCAAAGCCCCTTTGGAGAGTCATGGGTAACTGAGATCCTGAGTGGAGAGGAACTGAGCAGCACAGACTTTCAGATAATGGTTTCACATCATACATGCCTGATAAAATTTAAGCAGCCACCACCATTGTACCTTAAGATAGCCAATTCCTTTCAGTATCCTGCTGACTTGCCCTCAATGATGGCTCACTGGATTGAACTCATGAAGTAGAAATTCAGTTATTGATGTTGTCTGTACAACATATATGCTGGAGAGCATGTATGTTGGCTTCTTAGGATACCTCATTCTGCACTTAGTCTTCCAGTTACTGATCACTTACTGTTTCCCAGTTGACCCCCTAGATAGCTTTTGAATGCTCAGTGGGTACTAGGCACATAGAGGATACCAAAAATATTTGTCATTCATCTCCATCTGCCATGAAATTATATTCTCCAGAGAGTGAAGACTAAAACCCACGTCAGAATATGCATGACAACCTGGGAGGGGTTGCTGACATTATCCACAATATTTATAAGCAAGTTAGACATATTTCCTGCCTTTGGAGAGATTATAGTCTAGAAGGTTCATTTGCATGAAATGCCAAATACCGGAATAATGCTTGGTATTAATTTGAAAGCAAGGGAAGTGACAGAATGTCCAGGCATCACAAGGATGTGCAAGCTTTGTGGCTGTACAATAGAATTACCTGGGGAGTTGTTGAAAGCTGGGATGCCTGGACCCTACCCAGACTCATGGGCATCTGTGTGTTGAAAAGTTCCCTGGGTGATTCTGATGCATAATGAAGCCTAAGAACCACTGCTTTGGAAGGATAGGTAGGGTTTGGGTGTATAGATGGAGGTGGCTATTACAGCCTGGCATGAGAGAGATGCAGGAATACTACAAGGTGAGGAGCACTGCAAGACTCCTTGGCACAGTAACTATTGTTTCCTGGCATTTAGGGAAGGTCTTATTTGTATGAAAAGTAGAAATCTAGTTAGGAAAGGGGCAGCTTTCAGAGGAGCTTGAAGTCCTGGAGAAGAGATTTTATCCCAAAAGCTACAGGAACATTCTGTGGTCACCATCATCATTTATGTGTCCTTGCTTTCAATAGTGAGTGTTTGTACTTTATTCATTGGATAATGGGCAGCTTTAGGACTTGTAAGCAGTGTGAATAAGGTGGTATTTTTAAATGAATCTGACTGTCAAGCCCTGGGTAGGTTCAAGCAGCAAGTACTTAGAAACAAATATTAGCTAAAACTAAAACTGTTTGCTAGTACACCACCACCAACAAAAACAAATTTGTGCCAGGTGCTGTCTTAATTCCTTTACATATATAATCTTTACAGAAACCCTGTGAAATGTGTACTCATTGTACGCCCATTGTTCAGATGAGGAAACTGAGATGCAAAGAAATAACTTGCTAATGTCAGAGTCAGGATTCAAATCACACTGCTTGATTCCAGAATCTGAGTTTTCAGTCAGCCTGTTATAGGCTGTTATAATTCCTAGGACTTTGGCAGTGATAAGTGGAAATCTAAACTGAGATGTGTGATACAAAGCACAAACTTTAAGTATTACATAATGGTGGAATAACTTGAGCATGCTTAGGAAATCTCCGGTGGGGAAGAGTGCCTTGAGCAAAGACTTGAGTAGGGTTTCGAATAGCACATGAAGGAAGGCAGAAAGCCTTTCTGAAGTAAATAGCAGCTCTATGTTCAGGACGTGGGAGAGAAGATAGTATAGGAAATTGCTAGCATGATGGACCTGCATGTAAGCTGCTAAAAACTCACCGAGAAGTGAGTATCAAGAAATGGGTAAAGCACTGGTTTTGGAGTCAGATAGATGTGGGTTTGGGTTCCAGTCCTCTCCTTACCAACCTGTAACCTTGGGCAGTTTGCATAACCTCAGCATTTCAGTTTCCTCATTTGTATATTGAGGATGATAAAAGCATTATCCTCATCAGAATATTGTGAAGATTGAATTAATGGATAGAAAGTGAATGCAAAATACATGCCATAATACATATTCCATCAATACTAGCTATTATTATTATTATGATACTCATTATTTCAGTCATTCATGGATGTTGAACAAAATGAGATCATGATTTTAGAGAGAGGACCTTGGCATTAGTGGTTACACAAACTCAGGAGCTGCTAGGATTTCAGTTCTGTCTTCATCATCCGCTAGCTGTATGATTTGGGGTCATTTACTTAACCAATTTCCATCTTAAAATAAAGAAAGCAGTATTACCTACCTTGTGGATCGATGATGATGATGATTATGTAAATATAAAGCACTTAGAATGTGCCTTACACACTCAGTTGTCTATTGATGATCTAAAAGTTGTTGTTTCTTCTTTCAGTTGTGGTTTCTTCCTCTTCATTGCCTCTTGCCTCTGAAATACCTACACCTTCTTGTCCTTGTTGTGTTATAGGGACCTGTGAACCTGCGGTGTTTTTCTTGATGAATCTTATTTAATTGTTGAGAATGTGTCTGAAGTAGTCCCTGTTCCGAAACATAGATATACTGAGCAAGGTGCCCATGATGCTTTGATGTTATATGTGGGTAATGATTTCACATGTCCAGCTTATTGAGAATATATTAACATCATGCTGGGCTGTAGGTTTCTGACATCAGTCTCCTCACTGGATATTTATCCATCCCTCTTCTCCCTTGCTGGGTCCTGTATTGAGGCACAGATCTTGCTCCACAAGGAGTTAAGAGATAACAGTGCTAACTCTGGAAGCATGCGTTTGTGTGTGTATGTATGTGTCTGTGTGTGTGTGTGTGTGTGTGTGTGTGTGAGAGAGAGAGAGAGAGAGAGAGAGAGAGAGAGAGAGAGAGAGGAAGAGAGAGAGAGAGAGAGAGAGGAAAGAGAGAGAGAGAGAGAGAGAGAGAGAGAGAGAGAGAATATTTGTAGCCTAAAGGCAGATCTTATGGTGCTTTGCTTTGTTTCATTTTTTTGGTTGTAAAGTTGAATAAAAGGCACTTAGTCCAAAACTTTAAAAAATTGCTACTGGGCAAAGTAATTTTGTGTCAGGCTTCTGTTCAGGGCAGATTTACACTGGTTATAAATCTCTGAAATTAAGGTCTTACCGTAGAAAAGCTGAAATGTATTCAACATTAGCAGACACCCAGCCCTGCTCTGAACCAGTGGCCATTCTCCCGCCACGTATAATAGGAATATCTATCTATGTGTTTGGGGGTAATAATAAGTTTTAATATGCCTGTTAGAATGGGTAATGGCTCTCCAATGAGTAGCGGAATTTTCTATCAACAATTCTTTTCCTAGAACCAAAGGTTAAGTTGAAGAGTTTGATTTAATGACAAAGTTAATTAGGCCTTTAACATTACAGGGTTCTTGCCTTTCGCTTTCTAATCAAGATCATAGTCTAGGGTCAGCAACCTTGCAGAAGTGGGGAACATAATGCCAGTACTTGTTCTTCTGATGTTTGGGGAGGGTTAGGGCAGGAGATGAGGGGTGCTTAGCAATTACTGAGTTGATAAAAGGCATGGAGAATGCTTCTTAGTCCCCAAAACTTTTTCTTCACCTTTATCAAAACTTAGATCTTATGATATGCTTGAGCTTTCAGCAACTCTAGGGTTCATCTAATCAGTTCTTTCATTTTAAAGGTAGGGAAACTGAGGTTAAAGTGATTAAGAAAGTTGTGAATGGTTACATAGGTTATTTGGGCAGAATAATGGATCTTCTAAGATTGGACCACCTATTCTAATCAAAATGATCTATCCCTAAACATTCATATTCAAGGAAAAGAAAACACTTCTTGGTTTATGAGATTTATGTTGTTTATGAACTAGCTTTGCTAGAACACTTTTTTGCTACTACTTTTTAGGGCAAATATATCTCAGTCCATGGTGTATCAGTAAAAACTATTGGTTTCAGACTAAGAAATTGCTTCTTACTACTTAATCCTCCCTACCTCAAAAAGAAGGAGGAGGAGGAGGAGGAGGAGGGACACTTTAGAAGGGTCTCAAGTGTTCTCATAACTGACTGGAAGTTGAAGGACTTGGCAAGGGGAAGATATCAAAAGTTCCAGAAACAGGACACAAGACAACTCTCTGGAGGCAGGAACCTCTGCTCTGGTGTTTGACACTGCTCCATCACAAATGAGCTCTCACCAGCTCTCTGTTCACTTGTTTCTTATGCCAAGTCCAGGGAGGGGGGATCCAAAGAATTGAGCCAAGGGATTTTCCCTGATTGCAAGAAAGCAGTAAGTGGGGCCTTGGGGTGGGCACTGCCCTCTCAAAGACCACACATAATGGGGAATTCCCCAAAACAAGAAAAAAAAAAAAGAGTCTAGGTTTTGGATTGTTCAAAACTCAAAAAGTGTCTAAGGTGAAAGGCTTTATGGGTTACGGGGAAGCTTGACCATGCTCTGTGGGAAAATATATTCCAAGTTACCAATTAACTCATAGATCACTTTGGGATGCAATTTACTTCTAGGCTTGGCTGTTCAAGTTTTCACCTTAAATGGGAGTCTGCTGCTCTAGGGCCTTAATTTTTAAGTGTTAGTTTTGTAGTGGGATTTTTGGACTATAATATAGTGGAATATCTCTGGAAATACTGACATTTCGGAAATACGAAAATCACCTCCCCACACATCTTTCTACATAAGTACATGCTATATACCTGACCCTGTTCTGTGCATTGGTTTAAAAAAGGTGGACAAAACGTTGTGCCTTCCTGCAACTTGGGCTTTAGTATGGTTCAGATGGGGGCACTTTGACTTTTCTCTTATAGTAAAATATTCACATGTATAGAAGAAGATTGAGAAATGTCAGATTTTTTGTTATAGGCCAATACTTTCAGGAACTCCAACTCTGTTTAAAAAAATTGATACTTGCTTTTCCAGAAGAGATGCGTTTACTAAACTTGGTTCAGAATCTTCAGCAAACTTTTCTTACCAGACATGGTGCTAGGGTAAGTCTATCTATGAAAAAACTTATAATCCAGAAGAGGAGGCAGACATTGAAATGAATTATTTCTATGAAATGTGTTGAGACACAGATATGCCCAGCGTGCTGGGTAAAGACAGACCCAAATTCTTCACGTATGTTGGTCTTAGGAAGGTTTTCCTGTAGCTTGTCTTAATCCTAGAACTATAGTATAAAGTCATTGTTTCTGTTTCTTGTGTGGCTAGCCCACAGACAGTTACTGGACTGTTGTTACATGCCTGGCCAGAACCCAGAGCCTGTGGGTCTAGCAGCTAAGGTATCCATGCAGCCAAAGATGTCTTCCTTTCTCCCTTTCCCTTTCAACCTTGGTCAACTACTACAACCCCTTGGATTTGGGGATGGAGTAGGTGGGGGAAGGATGAAGTGTCCATTCATGGCTTTGATGCCTGATTCACCTCAAGCTGGACATATCTCCAAAGTACTAGTTCTGCAGGAATGAGAACAGAATCAAGAAGAACTGTCTTTAGTTTCATCTTCGTCTTCCATGGGCTCAACTCCCTTGCCAGAATGTTCTTAGGGGAGTACTCTACAAATCCACATCAGGCCCAGAAAATAAATGTTTCTGTGCAGACCTCTGTCTATTAATTTGCATAAATATTTGTGTGTGATTCTATTTACATTGGTGAGGCAGAACAGTAGTTCTCTAGCTTTGATGTGAGTGAGCCTTGGAGATTAGAGCCGGGGCTCTTCCTTTGAGAAAACAAATACTTTTGTGTTGATTTCTATGAGATATAAATCATACCCAGGAAGTTTACAGTTGAATAAGAATGGTGTAATTACTGATTGTATACCAGAAGAGGACATATTTATGAAACGACTTGAAAAAGCTTGTAATCCCTTCCCGTATTTTGAATAACTAATTGCTATGTCATCCTGGCATATTTGCACCACAAGAGTTAAGTCTGTCAAACGTTTCCCTCCGAAAACCTTGTTTTAAGGGATTTCTAACTTGGTCGTAAAAATGTGCTCCAAGTTGGAGCTGACTTGATGGGAGTCTGTGCTTGGAACGCTTGATTTGAATGGTGCCAGTCAGAGTTAAATTACAGGCTGGGAAAAAGGAAACAAATTTTTTAAAAAGGAGGTGTTTATGGTTCCCGGCTCCCCTAAGTACTTCTTGAGGATCAAAATAGCCTCTTTAAAATAAATTGCAGACCATTAGTACATGATGGAGGAAACCCCTTTGAGACTAGACTGGGGGAGGGGAAGGCAAGGGCCCCAGAAAGAAGAGATTGATTTGGGTCCTTTTTCAGATGAGAGTTTGTGGTACACACCAATCCTCCCTCCCCATCATAGTGAACCCTGGGTGCTTCCTGTACTTACAGTTGCCATTTTCAATGGGCTAAGTAGACACTGCTGAAGATCCACTTTGACTCTGAGTCTTAGTGGGAATACAGGTTTCTTGGAATATGTTCTCCCCATGCCCAGCCCCCTGCTTTTCTTTCTTCTTAAAAATAATGTATTTATTTGTAAAAATGTGGACTACAATTCAGGATTAGGTACATAAGTGATCGTTGTACAGGTGAAGTTTGGGCCTCCCATTGGTCCTCACTTTGCCTGATTTGAGATCAGGTACCCTTATTGATATTTTGTGCTCCTTCCTTCCCCCCTCCCTCCCCTGGCAGTGTCTTGCTACTGCCAATCTCTTTCTTGTAGTATTATGATAAATGTTCAGGATCTACTTATGAATGAGAGCATGTGGTGCTCAGTTCTTTGCTTCTGTGATAGATCACTGAGTATGATAGATTCTAAATCCATCTAAGTTACTGTGAAGTTCATAATTTTGTCCTCCTTTATGACTGCATGATATTCTGTGTATATGTACCACATTTTTTAAAATCCAGTCCACTTTTGATGGACAGCATGGTTGGTTCCATGTTTTTGCTATTGTGAATAGTGCTGCAGTAAACATGCATGTGCAGGCATCTTTTTTGTAGAATGATTTGAGTGTCTCTGGGTATATTACCAGAAGAGGGTGAGTTGTATGGAAGGTGGATTTCTAGATCTTTTAGAAACACCACATGGTTTTCCACAGAGACTGTACTAATTTACACTCCCGCCAACAGTGTAGTAGCATTCCCTTTTCTCTGCATCTTCTCTAGCATCTGTTGTTTTTTGAGTCACTGATGATGGCCATCCTGACTGGAGTTAGGTGGTATATTAGTGTGGTTTTGATTTGCATTTCTTTGATGATTAGCAAGACTGAGCCTTTTTAAATGTATCTGTTGGCTGCTTGTATGTCTTTTTCTGAGAAGTGTCTATTCATATCTTTTGCCCATTTTTTAAATAGAGCTGTTTGTTTTTTTCCTTCAGCATGTTTGAGTTCCTTATAGATTCTGTATATTAGGACTTTGTCAGAGATACAGTTGGCAAATATTTTTTCCCATTCTCTGGGCTCTCTCTCCACTCTCTTGACGGCTTCTTTTGCTTTGCAGAAGCTTTTCAATCTGATGAGGTCCCAGTGGAATACTGATGCCTGCCTACCTTATGCCCTTATGAACCATAAAGGCCTACTGCATGGGACCTCAAGTTTGTCCTGTCTTTGGTAAACAAGAGGTACCCACTTGACAATCAAATTTATCTAGAAATGTCTGTATACCTGATGCCAGACATTCAAGCCAGAAGGCAGTCTTTGGCTAGGAATATTTACTTAATTTTTTACATAGAACTAGCCTAGATCTCTCTCCTATCCATCAACAGCAGAAAATCCAAGATAATGAGAAAGAGAGAGAGGGAAACAGAGGGCAAAAAGAGACCGAAGTGGAGGAGGAAGAGAAGAGGAGGAAGAAGAAAACTTGTTTATACTTCTGTGTGTCACTTTGAACCCCAGTAGTCTGAGAGTAACTTCTTTGCACTCCAGCACCTACTATCAACGGAAGTGAGACTGATCTATAGCCTGACTTGTTCAACTTCAATTCAAATGTCCTTGTCTTTTTTAGATTTCACTTATGCCTTAATGATACCTTTTTTCTGTCTTTTTTTTGAGATAGCTAATTGCATTGGTTTCTCCAAGAGGCATCACTTTAAACAATCCATCCTGACTGTGAAAACAAATACATGCTTGACTTATTTCATTTATTTTTCCTCTAAACCTAAATGAGGATAAAGCCATTCTGGATAAGAAGACATGTGTGTGACTTTGTCACATCTTTTATCATCACGACTGCTCTTCCAAATAATACAACTTGTGACAAATGCGAACATTAATTACAGTTAACAAAGAAATGTCATGTGAAGTATTCATGGAGGGAGAAGGAAAAACCTAGACAATCAATGAGATTACATCTCACACCAAGTTTCAAGTCAAAGTGCAAAAGTCAGAAATCAAATACCACCAGTTATCAAATTATGTTAATGATTCTAATGAAAGCTTCTGGTTTTTTGTTCGAGAGTGTGTTGCTGTAATGGTAACTAATAGAACAAGAAAAGCTGATTGCTGTGAATTAATGAGAACTGACTGCTAGAGTTTCCATTCATTTATTTATTTAAATATTGGCAATCTGTTTAGAACCTGAGGTTTCTTTATGTGGTCCTTTTCTTCTCTCCCCAAGTCATCATCCAGTCAAAGAGTGAGAATGTAATTGCGTTTTCTCTTACCATGGGTATCTCTCACCAGCCTTGGGGTTTTGACCCTAACCGACAAATTAAACTGAAGTAGGGGGTAGATGTGAATACACATACCCAGGTCCATCCCGAACATTTCTGGGGACTCAGGGTGAGAATCTGGAGATGAGATTTCTTGCCTAATGCCTTCTCTTCTCTTTCTGCCCCCAACTCAATTCTCCACCAAAAGAGGCTTCCTTCCACATACCTGTGGACACCACTCTTGCCCATCCAGGTTCCACTCACAAGCAGCTGCTCTTTGGTTGCCCTTTGAGCTTATGGGTACACACCCAGGTGGCACCATGCACTATTGGGAGGTAGGACGCCAGGGAAGAGGTTCTTATAGGACTGTGACAGCTTAGGGCTGTTTGAGAAGGGGATTTTGGATCCTTGGTATCTATAACATGATCTACTAACTGGGGGATAGGCTCCAGGTTGGAAATGCCCTTGGCCCGGCAGAAGACAAATGGAGGAAGATCAGAGTGAGGCCTTCTAAAGTGCTTGGCCTCAGGCAGGGAGTCTGGTTACTTGGATCTAAGAATAGTACTGGACGTGCATATGTTTTGAGGTATCTGAATGTTTATATATAGAGCTTCCTTACTGAAATCTACGTTATTCTTTCTTTCTGTTTTTGTTCATTTATTTATTCCTTCATTTATCTTCATTTATTCAACACATAGTGGACACTTACCATGCCAAATTCTGGGACACAAAGGAAAACAAGTTAAGGTCTCTGCCTTTAGGGATATCACAGGCTTTTCAGATTAATAGATACGAGATAGAGACCTGCTCAAAGTTCTTGGCCTTCCAGGTCTGTCTTGTATCCTATTCTCTATATGTTTGTTTGTTTTTTTCCCATCTTGATCATGGCAGCAGGTTTTACAGATTCAGTAGAAGAGAGGAGTGCAAACTCAAGGCTTAGAAGAGGTGAACTACTACAGCTCCCAATAACTATTTGAAATGCTTCCTTTGGCACTTCCCTGGGGCCCTTCAGAGCTCCCACCATCTAGCCAGAGAAATGCCTCCCCACTGAATCAAGATCAGAGGCAGATAAAAGGGAGAATCTGGCAGATACCCATGGTATCTCTGCTTCAGAGAACCTTTTGAGGCTATGGTGAAAGGTCTGCCAAGATGGTCTGGTCTAGGTAGTGATTCTCTAGGCAGTCACCTCCTACCCTTGGGCTCCTCTGTGAGCTTCCACCTAGAAAATGAATTGTGGTAAAAATCAACACATCTTGCTCTCATGCTAAAATCGCTCTATTTCAGTCATCGAGGGCATTTCCTAAACTTTTCACCAAGGAGTGAAGGCTTTGGTCATTACCAAATGGATATTGACAAGGCCTTGCTATTAGAAAACTAATCATGATGTGTAGGTAACTGAGCACAGGTCAGCTTTGAAGCTTTCCCTCCCGGGTGTCAGGAAGCACATCAGACTGTGTTGAATTTCCTTAGCTGGCTAAATTGGTACATTAGGGCAAAAACGATTTCCACATTTGCATAGTTGATTTCATTACTATCGCCATTATTGATGCCCAGCTCCTCTGAAAGAAAGGAGCCATAAAAGCAAATAAAATCACTTTGCGATTCCATTATTGGATAAATTACCACATTACTGCCTGCGTTTTAGGGCTAAAGCCATTCCCCACATTTGCATAGTTTATTTCATTATCATTATTAATAACAACAACAATAATAATGATGATGACTAGGATCCTTGAGTGAAAGGAACTAGAAAAATGCCTGAGCCTCAAGAAGTCTTTATGGACTCACTGTGATCACTAGGAGTCCCTTTATCTGCTGCTGAAATGCAGCCACTCCATCACGCAGCGCACGCCAAAAGCTTTTAACAGACCCCAAATGAAAGCAGTTCAGAACTTGTTTGGCCGGATGCCTGGCTTGAAACAGTGACTACTTACTTGTGCCTGTTAGAGATTTTGGTTGGGAGTCCCTGCTCAGTCACTTCACTAGTGGTGTCCCTTTGGGGACGGTGCTCAAAAACTTGCCAAACCTCAGCTTCTCTGTCAATGAAATGGGGATTATGATGCTTGTTTTGCAAAGCAAAATGGTGAATGTGAACAGGCTCTATAGACCATAAAGCTACCCGTAGAGCTTAGAGACTAATATCACCATATTGAACTGTGGAGTGACTGCTGTGGCTGGGATGCTGTATGATGGAGACCATCGCTGCCCTAGTTTGTCTCTTTGTCTGGGATAATTCTTTAAATCCCTCCTTGAGTTCCTAAGGAAGGCATTATCTTCTAAGATATGTAGGTGTGCATACTTGTTTATAGTTACCAGTCTTTGATTTCTGTAAATAGCTTGCTTTGATAACAGACATTTCTGGGATGAGCTGGTGGCCACAATATTGCTCTTTGTTACTTAATAATTTCCAGTTATGCCTACCCTTTCTCCTTGGTCATGGAGCCAAGAAGTACGAAGTCTTTTTGTCTATTATTCCTGAGGTCCTATAGTGAAAGGAAGGTCCATTGGTGGCCATCTATGGTTTGCTGGAGAATTTCCCCCCTGGTTTTGTTTTTATTATTTTATTTTATTTCTGCTGCACCAGGGGCTCCAAAAAAATGAATGTGTCAGTAAAGGATTTGACAGTATGTTACGACAGTCATCAATCCACCGAGCCCTGTAGCCATAAATAAGCTTCATACGCTGCCACACTAAAGAGGACAGTTTTTCTTCTCCAGGACATTGAAAATGTCACAGCGAGGGAATTGTTTGTCCCTGTCTCCACGGCAACGCCACCAGCACTTATCATTAACTTTCACACCAAGATTTTAATCAGCGCTCTTTGCGGCCTGAGACCAAGTCAACATCAGCCCAAATTTTCAAAGCCGTTATTCTAATTATGATGAGAAAGCTATAGATTGATGAGCTGAGTTTTCTGCAAGGACTGGTGGCAGTTAATTCTCGTGACCTGTGTGGCTCGGAGAGTCTCTCTTAGAGATGGAGTCTTGAAAGTTCGATTATTAGTGACAGCTTGTAAGTGAGAGGAGCCTTATCTCTCCAGAGAGTGTTGATAACTTGAGACAAGGTTTAACTAGGAAGTAGTGAGACAGTGGAAGGAGGGGAGAGAGGGGGAGAAAAGGAAAAAGAAAGTGCACACTCTATCTGCAGCCTGCATCCAGCGTAATGAGAAAATACGAACAGGCACAATTTCACAAGTTGTAAATTCTGGTAGCCTTCAGTTGTAAATTCTGGTGGAGTCTGTTTTACTCGGCTATCTGATAATGTGTGAAAATATTTGTCCCTTTGCTTCATAGGCATGGGCAAGCACTATTTTCCAGAAAATGCATTAGATTTCCTAGCTCTCTCTTGCCTCCTTTTTTTTTTTTCTTGTTTGTGGGATCTCTAGACACAAAATGAGAATCTGCAATTAAGATGAAGTAGTAACTAAGTTTTTTAAAAGACTCTTCCTAAATAAGACCTAGTATTTGATTGACTATAGTTTACAATAATCTGTTTAATATTTCAAAATAGCTAGAAGAGAATCATTCAAATGTTGCTAAAACAAAGAAAAGAAAAATATTTAAGGTGATAGATATCCCAATTATACCAATTTGATCTTTAAAAATTCTATGAATTGAGTTTGCAATGAAGGGGGCAGTGTCGCCCTAACCACGCACTCCCTTCTATTTCTGTTTGTCTTTCGTGTTGTCTGCCTTCATTAGTCTGGTTGATTTATGTCCTTATATCCTTATGTTCTTGGTGATGCATAGATAATGTTTGTGCTGTTGTCTTCATACCTTCTTCAAGTTTGCTTTTAGGAAATGGTATCTTCTCCCTCTCCAGGCCTAAGATATTCAGCTGAGCCATCAGTTTGTTGGGGGTAGGGGTGGGTGTGATGATCACTCAGTCCTAACCAAAGGTATTAATGTTCTCATCATATGTTCCCTAGCTTCTTCCTCCAGGGAGACATCACAGTGAGGTCAGAAAAACCACTCCCTAGATGCTCCTGATTCTGGTTATGACTCCAGCTCCACCCTTGCCACAGAAGACCACCCTGTGCCTGCATTTTTCTCATCTTTCAAATGGTGGTATCTGCCCAGACTCCTTTACTTATTCAAATGAGAAAATAGGAATTAACTTGCTCATAGTTCATGTGATTGTTGCACTTAAAAAATTATGCTTGTGTGAGCTTTTTTGTTTGTCTTTTCTTTCAGAACTAGAAAAGTGATGATATATTACATTTTAGAATACTATTATATGTTACATTACTATTATAATCTTTCAAAAAAAATGTGGGAGGCTGAGGTGAGTGGATTACCTGAGACTGAGGGTTCGAGACCAGCCTATGCAACTTGGTGAGACCTTGTCTCTACAATAAATCAAAAATTAGCCAGGTGTGGTAGCAAAATAAGATGCTTTACTCCTCTAGCTAAGAAAGCCCTGTCCTCGCCTATAGTTCCAGCTACTTGGAAGGCTGAGGCAGAAGGATTGCCAGAGCCCAGCAGGTTGATGCTGGGGTGGCTGTGAGCATGCCACTGCACTGCACTCCAGCCTTGGCAATGGAGTGAGGCTCCAACTCAAAAAAAAATTAAAAAAAAAATTTGTTTGCATGTTTAAGCAAGCATAATTATACGCATTCACTTTATTTTGCCCTCGAGAACACTGAAGAACAGAAAGGTGAGACATCTTGCTTGTGGTCACACAGCCAGTTAGAGGCCTAACCAGGTAAAGAACTGTGGCCTCTGATTCTCAGCGTGAGGTTCCCTGGACCCACACTGCTTACCATATTAATAGCCTAGGATTAACGAAAAAAGCAAACCCAATTAGTTTCTGTTGCAGCCCTTTTACAATCCTGTCTTGTTTCCCCGTGTGTTTATATGTATATTTTAATAGCGTTCCCTGCCTTTTATGCTGAGGTTGCTCGAGGTATGTTTATAATGGTGGCGTAATTATAATAATAAAATACAAATCCATCCACAGAGCGCACTCATTACCGGCTGGCCAGGTAAAACAAACAGGCCTGGCGTTGACGCGGGAGCAAGGCAGTTTATTTCTAGAGTGGTGTCACTTTGAAACATAAGATGCTTTACTCCTCTAGCTAAGGAGGCCCTGTCGTCTCCACATACCTGGAGTTGGGGTGCAAGGTTGAGCAGGTAATTGAGATGCCTGTGCCAGGATGCTTTAACATGGTCTGGCCCTCTCAACCTCTCTTTTTCCAGGGGAGAGATGAGAAGCAAAAGGGGAAATTATTCCCTCTGATTCTTGGTAGCTGTAAGATCTTTCCTTGAATAAGCAAGTAGGCCCTTTGGCATTCAAACTCCTGGACATAGACGTTTCTAGTGTATACAAAAAGGAAAAATTATTGTTGTGAATGGAGCCATCGGAGAGAGAATGTGTATGTTTTTTTAAATGCCTGTCTGTCCTTGTTAATTAGAAGTGCACATATTGGGAAATTAACTATGAAATACTAAAAATGATAAATTATTCCTTATTTGAAAGTATAAATTAAAGGTTTAGTGTATATAAAATTTGTCATGTTTAATTGCAAGTTCAATTAAAATTCAGGGTAATGATGATTTATACAGGTTTCTGTGTAATTTGATATTCATTAGCTTAGCCAGACACATGCTGATATTAGCTCGTTAATTATGTTTCCTTTTGTTGAAGGCAGCCTTGTGAAAGCAATCTGCTCAAAGTTTTCTAAACTCATTCTGCTAAATGAATATTTGGCAGCTGTTCATGTTATTGAGATGGTCACTGTGGCTTCATTTCACTCATAGGCCACATCAATCATACCTTCTCTGTGACAAACAAGGGTTTCTCATTACAAACCCATTTATGAAGGTTATGGCTGACATTAAAGAGTGATGGCATGGTACTCTGCTGTTACTTTACAGTAACATTAGAGTGGAGCTGGTGTTAATATTACACTTCTCATGTGGTTGAAACTGTTTAAAACACATAAGAAGGGAGGGCAGAAACATCATAGTGACCCTAGTACCATTTTCAACACCATTGGCTCGAACTTGGAAATCAGAACTTGGATCTCAAAAAAAGGACTCTCGAAGGAGCAGTGGTCTGGCCCCTACCTTAGGCTTCCCAGGGATTGCCATATCCAGTTCATAGGTATTGTCATTGAATGCAGAGAAGTTAAGGGATTCACTCTCAATAATATGTTGGCTCTGAGTAGTGGAGCTGAGCATGACACTTGGGGAGATGGAAGGAAAAACACTGGGCTAGCTGAGGAGGACTTGTAGATATTGTGGAAAGGCGGGTATTGCTTTCCCTTTTGACAAATGAGGGAAGGTGTGGCAAAGAGAAATTTTATTTTTAAAGACCGAATTTCACTCTGTCATTCAGGCTGGAATACAGTGGTATCTTCCAGGCTTACTGTAGCTTCGACCTCCTGGGCTCAAGTGATCCTTCTGCCTCAGTTTCCTAAACAGCTGGGACCACAGGCCACCACACCCCACTAATTATTTGTAGAGACGAAGTTTTGCTATGTTGCTCAGTCTGGTCTTGAACTCCTGGACTCAAGCAGTTCTCCTACCTTGGCTTCCCAAAGTGCTGGGCTTACAGGCATGAGCCACCACACCTGGCCTCTGAGGCACAGAGAATTTGATTGATTTTTCCAAGGTCACTTATGCAGATTTTGGCAATGGCCAGAGCCAGGGCTCTGGGCTTCTCTGCACATCACAGTGCTATAATGAGGTCTCTCCAAATAAGGCATTAGTTTCCAGTTTTGTTTTCTCTCCAACCGCACCCTTTTGTAGGATGGAACCAGACACTTGGTAAATGTTGACCCTAGGCTAACCTGTAATTTCATTTCCAGTCATTTGTATACCAAAAGGTTGGCAGTCTGGTTTGTGGTGATAAAATGTAATGGAATTTTTTTTTACAAGAATTTATCATTTTATGTTTCTTTAGCTATATTTCCATACTTGTGCATTTTTAGGAAGGAAGTAGTCAGAAACTCATACACTTATATGGGGGGCAAAAAGCTGGAATTTATTTATCCAAAAATGTGTATTTATTCTTACATATTTAAACTTCAGTCGCCTTCAAAGTACTCCCTGTTTGATGTAATATGCCTACTGAGATACTTTTTCCACTGCTCAAAACAGTTTTTGAACTCATCAATTTTTATGTTTTTTAGTGCTTCTGTCGTTTTTTGTTTCACTTCTTCCACATCAGCAAAATGTTTTCCTCTGAGGACTTTTTCCATCCAGGGAAATGAAGAAAAGTTGCTCAGGGTGAGATCAGGTAAATTGGGAAGGTGGGGCAAAGGGGTCAGGCCATTTTCGATCAAACACTGCTGAATGCTCAGCACGGTGTGGGCAGGTGTACTCCTAAATCACTCATGAAATGGGCAAATGTGTTGAAAGAATCGCCAAAAAAAATTCAGCGAGGTTGAACGTGGCCTCTTACAAAAATGCTGGGCTGATACACCGCTGCCGATGGGTTCCTAGAACACCTACCTAGCGTGGAAAGCCTGTACTATAAGAGGCACACTCTCCAAAAAATAATTCTGTTTTTTTTGGGGGGGTCCTCCCCATATTATTTTTCTTTGAAAGACAGCTCTTATGCATTGGGTCTCGTTTTCAGGTCATTGTGGAAGAGATTGCTGGCTATCTGTCCATCAAAGTTATCCTTGTCTTTCAAAGTGGAGAGTTATAGCTGGGACTGCAACTTTCAGTCCCCTTATTCCATGTGGGCCCATGTGACTTTTCTAGCAACAGGGTCTAAAAGCTCTCTTTTTCCTTCTGCCAGTTAGAGGTGAAGGACTCTGAGGCATAGAGGGGATGGCAGTCACAAAGTAAGAGCCTGGGTCCTTGAATCACTGTGTGAAAGTACACATACCAAACATCTGACTGGACTTCTTAGGAGCAAGAAATAAACATTTATTATGTTAAGTCCCTAAGATTTCTGGGTTTTATCTATGACAGAAACTAGTATGACCTTAACTTAGAGTTTACTCCTTCCATTCATTCTACAAATATTTGTTAAATATTTTACTCTGGGATAAATCTTGGACTCAGGGTTGAGGACATATGGATAAAAAAGATATTACTTTTTTACATATGGGGGAGGGGCATGGGATTAACAGTAGCAAATATCTGTCTGGGGATGGGAAAACACTTCTTATCAACAGGGTGCCTGAATGAAATGTAATTGTACACCTAACCCTTAACTGAACCCCACAAAACCATAATAAAAAATATTGATTAATAAAAAAAAATTTATTTTGTGAAGCACAAGTATATATAATTCATGTAACTCTTTGTCTATTTACTGTTATGACAAATGCCAGTTTTATTTATATTCATGTAAAAAAAAGATATTATTCTTGATCTTAGGTAGTGCAACTACATAGTAAGGGAGCCACATGAATAAAAATATTTTACTCTAGTATAGCAAGTGCCTTAAAATGTGTTTAAGAGAAGTGATCCTAATGAGAGAATTTTTTTTTCTGAAGTATCTACTGAAATAGCAGATTTAAACTTTTATATCAGTAGAACTTTTTATTCTAAATGAAATTGTTTGTAGGAACCTTCAATTCATAAAACAGAAAAAAATCTGAAGTCTTTAGTAGAAACAAGAGGCTCATGGAACCTCTCTCTGAATCTTCTTGGCCCTCTCTGATGCCACCCCCAAGAACCCACAGAAAGAAATCAAGCTCAAAGATAGATTGTTCTTTCACTGATTTATTTTTTCATTTTGTAGGTTACAGTACAGAGTTTTTTACAGAACACTTATTTGTAATCAGTGGAAGTTTGGCTGGTGGTAGGTGAGTAGTTTATTCTAGAGCTTTTTTTTTTTTTTTGACAGTGATTAGCTACTTGACCTTGGGTAAGTTTTTAAACCTCTTTTTGCCTCATTTTTAAAATATGTAAAATAGGAATAACAGTGTCTCTCTCCTAGGATTGTTAAGAGAATTAAACAAATTATATACATAAGGAACTGTCAGAAATGTGTCATGTGATGAATGTTCAACAGTGTCGACTCTCCCCAATCTGTATGTTGAAAACATATCACATTGTATTTGTGAGTACTTCTAAATTGACAGAATAAGCAAAAGGATCCAAGAAACTACTTTAGCATTTAGGGAGTGATATCTTAGTACCAAGACTCTGAAACCTCTGATAGCTAACTTGTGATTTCCTTTTGGCTTTATGCTCTAGTCAAATTCTTTTGATGGTTTTCTGAAACTTAGGAGGGAAACTTGGAATTTTTCCTCATCATATTTATAGAGAAATGCATCATATTTGGAGAAACTCAAGTTGGGTTTTTTTGTTGTTGTTGTTTGTAATTTTACCCCCAGTCCTTTGTAGGCCTAAACAATGTAACTTGGAACTTGTGATTTTTAAATTTCACCACCTGATGTCTTATTAATGTATTTTGTCAGTGAGGAAAGCCCTCTGGTGGTCAAAGTAATTCCTAGATGAGTGAAATGAAGTCAAGATGATGTTAAAGAGTTGGGTTCAAATTCAGTTTTTCTCCATTGCTGATTTCTCTTTTTAGTTAAACTATAAACCAGATTTTCAATGGAAACACGCCTTCAGTAGTATTTTAGTCTTAAAAAAATGCCTGGGGGAAAATAGTAGTAGGACAGTCCCTTTGTCTGGGAGAAAATATATTCGTGATCGAAAATATATTCGAAAATATATTCGTGATTAACATTTTGGAGGGGTCTAAGTGCTGTGTTGTCCAATTTATTGTTGTCACTTCAGGAGTGAAATTTAATGTTATACACTCTGATTTGAAGATTCTTAGAACTCTGTGCAGTGTTAAAGCTGGAAGGGGGCGACTCAGAGGTTATACTTTTATTTTCTTGAAAGGGAAATTGGGGCCTAAAAAGGAGAAATGATTTGCTCAAGATGTTGTCAGCTGGGAGCAAAGCCATGAGTAGAAGCCAGGTCTTCTGTGTGTGGCTCCTGTGCTCTTTCAGCCTTGTTGCTTGAGGGGTATCACAGTGAGGTCAAGCTCATCAATCCCTGGTCTCCCCAAACAGATCCCAAAGTGGCCAGGTCTCATCAAACTCCACCATTGGATACTTCTCATATGTTCAACTTGTATGTTATCTGTGGGTTACTCTGTCCCTTGCTTGAAGTGAGACATATGTTATCTGTGGGTTACCCCGTCTCTTGCTTGAAGCTAACTTGAGCTCATTGCAGCTGGTTCTGAATTTTCTTTTCTTGGTTTAATGTTGAGACTTGGTTGGTTGTGTCGACTGGAGTGATCTGGCATGCACAATCACCCTCGGCATATCCTCACCATTAAACAACATTTCTTGGAAAGGATTTGCATTAATCTTTACTGTGTGCTGGCTGCTACAACTCATCATGAAGATGAATGACTGATGGGTGACCTATGTCTGGTGTCCTAGGAGGGCGGATACCTTGGAGATGCAGAAACATCTGTTCTGCTCTGAAATTGGCAAGAAAATCTGGCCTGTCCCTCCCTTCCCTGATGCTATTGCATGAGCTTACATTATTTTTCTTTGTTTGAGTCTTTGACTATGTATGGTGTAGGCTGCGACTGGAGGCTGTTTCTCTACATACCCTGTATTATATGGTATAGTCACAAGAAAGCTGGGGAATGGGATGTGGGCCACTGAAGACCCCTAGTATGTTCTCTATCCTAGTTCCTGGGTACAGACAGTACCACTGGGAGGCTGAGGAGGAGCCAGAGGCTCCAGAAAGCAGTAAATTCAGAGAATTATCCAGAATCCCCCAGAGTTCTTGGGTTGTTCCTCTGGATATAGGTGTGTTTTCTCAAGAGATTATTTATCTCCTTCCATCTTGGGTACCGTCCTCACTGCTAAACTTCACAAGAGCAGGGCTAGTTTGTAATGCTGGCATGGATGAGCGTTTATGAAATACTGAACAGCTAATAAGATGAGAATTCAATTCATGTGACTTGGTCTCATTCAGGAGGTGGTGTAATAAGTTAAATCACTCATTGTTCTTCAGTTACATGTTTGATTTGAGTCCTTACCTTGAGGCTCATCTACTGTGGCAGATAGAAATAAAATGTGGCCCTTGTTTTCAAAGAGCTTAAGAGATATTTCCTTCTGTGAGCACCTCCTGAGTGCCTGTGACATACCCAGGATCCTGCTGGGTGTTTGAGGCCGAATAAGTCCATGCTGTCTAACAGAAGGGGTATCAGTGACCACCCAAATCCCTTCAGGATTACCATTTCCATATATGTTGCCCAGCCACCAGTACGTGCTGTTCTGTGGCAGAGCTTTCTCTGATCACTGGCCCTCCTTTGCCTGGGAGTTTGTAATGCCAGAAAAACAGGAGTTGGTGGATAAACACTTTGTATTCTTCGATGGGGACAACTTCAAGGCACATTTTTTTCTGCCTCCCAGAGTTCCCCAACTGCAGTGAGCTCAAGCTGGCTTCAGTGGTAACTTGCTTGACAATACACAGTGCACCATTATTTGCTTCCTTCCCTTGTATACCACCCCTGGAGTCACCTCCCCCAAAATATTTTCAAATACTTTCACTTGAATTATTGTGTCATCATCAGTCTCTGGAGAACCAAACTAAGATCTGTTTCATGGTCTAAATGTTCCTTTGCTCTAAGTCAGATTCTGATGAGTGCTACAGAAGGCATACAAAGTGCTGAGGTAGAGGAGGAGAGCAGGGGACATATTCCACATAGAAGGATCTTGGAAGACTTCTTGGAAGAGGTTACATCTGCACTAGGATTTGGGGGATGGGGTGAGTTTTTTGTTTGGACACTATGAAAGGGAAGGGCATCCCAGGTTGAGAGAACAGCTTCAACAAAGGCCAGGAGGTGGAAAGATTTTGAGACATATTTGGAAAATGATAAGTATCTGGTATTGGTGTGGTTCAGGGCCCACTGGGGTGGGATAGGGAATCATAGGATAGGGAAATGTAAGGCCTATGGGTAGAGTTCTATTTACTGATGGTTTGAATGTGAGGCCGAGACATGCAGACTTTATTTTGTGGGCAGTGGGGTAGTATGTGCCTTTTAGGATCAAGAAGCAGGATAATAGAAATTTGTTATGTGTGAGGCTATTGCATGGCTTCTTACTGCTGGAGAATTTCAAAGCAAGGAAAGAGAAATGTGAATATTCAGAGCAGCCAAGGAGGTATCAGATAAGAGGTGGAAGTTGAGTTGAGTCTAGTAACTGAGTAGATTTTATTAAGGGAAAGTTGAAGCAGGGTACCCAAGACAGCATGTGATGATGATGACTTTAGGGATGCATCATGACTTTCATGAACCCTAGGTATTCAGGACATTGTGGGTTCCTTCCTGCCTAAAAAATGTTAAAAGTTATTTTTTATATGATTACATTGATGTAAAGACAAATATATTATTTATTATATATCAAAACATTTCTCTCAACCTGAAGTTATTTTTTCCCCTTTGATTCTAAAAGAAATGAAAACATTTTTGTGGTCCCCTAAAGTCTCATGGACAGTGTATCTCTCCACCCTCCCATGCCTGATGGAGAAGTCAGTCGTGCCTGGCTTGAAGGGAGCACAGTGATTCTCCGCACCTATCTGAGGCTAAGCTAAGGTTTCCCTCAACTCTTCTCATAGAGCTGTAGAACCTCAGCATTAGGAGGAAACCCTTGCCAGGCCCTGAGGACACAGTGTAGGACAGCCCTTCCAAGTACACTCAGTGGCTGGCAACAGGATGCCCTTGGAGGGGTGCAAGGGGATGGGACCAAGTCAAAGAGCCCATGGAGTTAGGGCCAGCTTTGTGGCTGTCTAGGTCAGAGGAGCTGGTATATATTTGCTTGTTTTCCCTCACAAGTCCATGGTGAACTTATCCTTCAAAAGGTTGCACCAGGGGAGTAAGTGCATGCTTCTCTGCCTTTGGCTGTGTCACCCTCCTTATACATGTCCCCTGATTATCAGTGGTTGCTAGAGAGGCACCCTCCTGTCTTTCTGTGTTTCCTCAAATGTGATTACAAATAAGAGGTTTATGAAATGAAGTGATATCATCTGAAAAAAGCCTGTGAAAAGTAACTGCTGGTGAGAAAACTGCCCAAGGTTTTGTTTTTTTTTTTAAGTTTTTTTTTCTTCTTTTAAAAAATAGTCAAAACACATGCAACACATACTTGTAAAAGGATCAAAAAAGAAGAGAAAATTGCAGCTGGCAGTTGTTTTCTCCACTGTTATTTGGTTGCTCCTTAGCTTCCAGCTGTTGAAATGGCTAGTTTATAATAATGGGTATTTTGCTTCTCCTATTAGTGTGTTGTGTTTTACTCCAAGTTTAGAAATGAACTTGTGACTTCATTTGTCCCATGTGCTGGAAAAACAGAGATGCACCCCCCCCATCTATATTACTTGTATTGTAAGGATGTACTTATACTGCCATATAGGTATATAAAATTATCATTTTGTGAGCAGGGGCATATTTTGAGGCATTTTTTCCAGTTTTTTTTTCCAGCATTAAGAAACATAATTCGGTAAGTGAATGTTCTCCCCAGGTATCAGAGCCCCATTTTCTGGTGAGATAGAAGATCCATTAGTTCCCTTTTATGGACCCAAAATTGTGATTGGCATGTCTTACTCAGGATGTCACCAAGAGCACAGATCCCACAGCTAGCTAACCTCTCTTGTGTCCTTCTTAAATGATCTTTCTCTGTAAATTGGGTTGAATTGTAAGTGTGTATTTGGCTGCTTAATTACAGACAACTTTCTCAGTGGATGAAAAGTCTGCTAATTAATGATTTTAAATGTCATTCAGATGTATTAGTAGATAGGTGTTATTTTGGAAATATGGGGCATTGTAACCTCTTGTGGCTGTGGCCCAGTGTGGAAACCAAAACGGTGTGATTTAATGGCAAAAGAAAAATAAAATTCTCAAAATACACTCCCTCCCCCAACCCATTTAAAAAGCAAGTTGTTACCTTGTTATCTGGTTGGGTTAAGTTAGTATGTCACTATGGCTACAAATACCATAGCTTTGTTATAATGTCAGAGAATTTTCAAGCTGACAGGGACCTTAACAATTCTCATATCTAACCTTTTTTATTGAACATTTGAGAGAACTGAGGTTTGGAGGAGATAAGTGATTATCCAAGATCACTGCTTGTAGAACAAACTGAGCTTGACTCCATGTCTTCATTTCCAAGTTTGGGGCCCTTTCTAGGCTCTGAACTGTGCTGCCTTACCTAGATTCAGGGGGCAGTTGCCTGGTGGCTTTCTATTCATGCAGCCCTGCAGGGGAATAGAATAAGAACACAAGTAGCTAGAATACCAGGACAGCGAGTCATTATAAAACTGGCTGCACTTTCTGTGGACTTAATGAGGGAGTGGTCCTGCCTCACAGTGGCTATCAGGAAAGGCACCTTAGAGGAGACAGTGACATCTGAAGTGGGTTTGGAAGTACAGACAGGGCTACAGTAGGTCTTATTGAACCCATTGGTATTGATTGTGTCCAGAAGCACAGAGACTTGTAGAGGGCTTGGAGTACCTGGTGGTTCTCATTGTCTTGCTTTGTCTCCATCTCGGCTTCCAGTTCTGGGGCTGTCAGGAATGAGGATGCTGTGTGCATGCATGTGAGTGCACACTGACCACCACAGCCCATGAGCTGTGTTTGTAGGATGCTGCTCCTGCAAGAACCAAATACTAAGTTAGTTAGGCAGTGAGTATGAACGGGGCATTCAGTGTTTGGTAACAGAGACTGCCCAGTACACATGACTATTGCTGGCTGGGCTCCCTGGAGCTTGGGGGCTGTCAAGACTGAGGCAGCAGAGGTGAGGCAGCCCCCGCCTGGGTGGGTTTGCTGTTTCCCAGTGCCTGATCCCCAGGATGTCACCTCATTTCCAAAGGTGCTGCCTCCTGCCCTGTGGATGGAGTCCAACCTGCCATCAGCAAGACCACAAGTGACTTAGAAAAACTGCTTTCACCCCACCCAGTCTTCCTGTCACACACCCTCTACTCTGCCCTGTGTTTCTGAATCTTTAAAATAAGTTTTCATTAATTTTAGCATACAGTGAAGGGAAGTAACCCGTGGCTTATAAATAATGGCAACAGCTTTATGGAAACACCTAAAAATCACCAGGGGCACATAATAAGAAAGTTCTCCATCTCCAGGTGCAAAAACACGCTGGTGATTACTTGTTGAGCAAGACCCTGTCAGCTTTTTTATTACAATACATTATTGGGTAATAGTTTTAAAATTATTTATAGAAAGAAATCGAGCTGTGCAGAGAATTCCATCATTTAATATGTTGTCTGTGAATCTCATTAGCCTTTTTAGCCTAGGGGTTAGGAAGGAAAACAGAGAGTTGGCTGTATTTAGAAGATTGAGCACTATATACACTTTTTGTCAGGGGGCTTGTTGACCTTATGTTAAGTTGCTTCTTTGCGAGTCTTTCTGTGTTACAGCTCTGGTTTCCATGGTATTTACATAAACCTAGCAACAAGTTTGCCATGTAGAAAGCGGTGGCAGGGCCCACCCTCTCCTCTGCCAAGGAATAGGAGCAGCTTAGGAGGTCTGCTCTGCAGGCCATACACAGGAAAACATCTCTCTCTTCCAGGTAAGTCACAGAATATATAAGTACTGGGACAGGAGGGGATGTCAGCCACCATTTGGTATGTATATGGCCTCTCCCCTGTCTCCAGGTAATGGAGGCAGCTTTGGTGTTCTGTGTTTTAAAACCCTTTCTGTGAGTTTTCTCATCTAACCCCAGGCCCAGCAACATGGGTCTTGGCAGGAGCTCATCCTGGGGGTGGGCTGCTCTCGAGAACATGACTCTGTGCTTTCCATAGCTGTGTTGTCCACTGACCCCCCAACTGTGTGACCGGTAAGCCTCAGGCTCAGTTCCAGGAAGAAGCCCTTCCAAACACCCTCCGAGATGAAGAGCTGGTGTCCTGTATCAGGGGGATGTTAGTGTGGTCAAACCGGGGCTGAGTCTGGAATGTAGGGGGAGGGCAACAAATATCAATGAATGGGTCACAATCAAATGTGATCTCTCTAGCTAGCTCCATGGACAAAGCTAGACCTGGGGTCAGACACTGGCCCTTGTGTTGTACATCTAGTTCTTTATACCTCATAAAAAGGCAAGAATTTTTTAAAAAAATCAAATTAAAAGGGAGTCATTGAGAACAAATGCAATACAAAGAGTAAAAGGTTGACTTGGAGCACAGCGACTTTGGGCAAACAAACACCTGTAAGCCTCTGTTTCTTTGTCTGTAAAATCAGAATAATGATACATATACTTCCTAGATTTATGTGAGGAGTTGATGAGATAATGGGAATGAAGCACTCAGAGTGGTGCATGGCACCTGGATATTGTGGGCTAAACATTGAGGTCCACCAGGCTCCAGTAAGTAGAAAAGCTGGATTTGAACTCAGGCAGTCTGTTATAATTCTGTTGCTTTAACTACTACACTGTAATGCCTCCAAAACCTTGCTGAGCAGATGTCTTGAACTGAGCCATGAGTGATGAGGAGAATCAAGCCAGATGGAGAAGAGGGGCTTAGGTCTTGGGGGACAGAAAGCATAGTGTAGGTGAGTATGAGTGTGAGGGCCTTCACAGGAACCTACCCTGGTCTTGCCTTTATTCATCCATTCAGTTTACAGACACTGATCAGGCACTTGTTATATTTTAACCCCGGCACTGTGCATGGAAAACAACGAAGATGGATAAGACAGTCCCTCCCTCAAACGCCTGGGGATTGGGAGAGGAAAGTGGAGAGTAACATAATTGATGTGGAGCATTTGTCCTGCAGAGTAGAAAGAGAAAATAACACCTTTATGCGTGCTTACTATTGTCAGAATGGCTCCATGCACTTTACATACCTTAACTCATTTAATCCTCACAAGGACCCTAGGAAGCAGGTGCCATTATTATGTGTATTCCAGAGAGGTAGGCTGAGATCCAAAGAGGTTTAGTTACTTGACTGAGGTCATAGAGCTAAAAGGGGACAGCCAGGATGTGAAGCTGGGCAGCCTGGCTCCTGATTCCCTGATCTTAACCCTTCACTGTGTGCCTAGAATGGCGTGAATCATAGAAACCCCCAGAGCTAGTTAGGAACGTTTAGCTTTGATTGCCTAAGAAGCAGAAGGACAGTAAAATCTCAAGATTCATTTATCCAGCTGGTCTGCATATCCTGGTTCTTGGCATTATTTGGAAAGTCTTTTAGCAACGTCAGTAATTTCATCTTAAAGATTTTGCTATTTTGTCTAGTTTGGTGCCATGCAGGTGCGATTGGAGCATACGGATTCTGTTCACTTCCATGCTTTGAGCAATGTGTATGGCCAAACAGGTACAGAAAAGCTGAGCACCTGGGACTTTAGGGTTCTGCCTGTTCATCCTTCTAAGATGTAGAGATACTTCTGTGTAAGGGAGTGATAGGACGTTTTTAGATCCATGGACTCTCAGGGGGTCCTTGGAGCTCATCTCATGAAAACTTGGTTGGTTACTCTGAAAATGCTTTTTGGAATCCTTAGCACGTTCTGTAAAATTGTTACTAAGGTTTTAAAGAAAAAGGAACCTGCAACTTTTGTGGAGGTATCTGCATGGATTGGATACGTTTCATCTCTTCTTGGGATGTGCCACTTGGAGAAGGTTCAAGGAGCAGCTCTGTGAATTTGGGGAAATGGTCCAATTTGTTCTGGGTCCTTGTGATGCTTCTCTGCTGTGTCTGAGTAGACAGTATTTTTTTAAAAAACTTCATTTTCAAAAATGCATTGTCTCTGAATTATTAATAATCTTCTCTCGCTCTTTTTCACCCTTCCTCTCTCTCTCTGAGTCAAATCACCTTGGCCAGATCTTTTGAGTTGACCTTAGTGCAATTTGTCAGTTTTCTTCTGTGTGCAGTTGAACACTCAAGGCTTGATTCTCCCAGTGGGTTGGGTTGGGGCTCTCATGGTCCCCTACCCAGGCTATCCTCATGGTCCCAGCCCTTTCAATGCTGGCTCCTTAGAGATCTTCAAAACATCTTGGATCAGAAAGTGCATCCTTAAATAAGCCTAGACTGCACAATCCCCTCAAAAGGTTCAGATTTGAGGTGACTCATAAGGACGTTTTCTGTATGTGACACACTTGACTTACAATATAATAAGTTGTCTTTTTTTTTTTTTTTTACTATGAGCAGCTCATAAGCATCCTTTGGTAATCATGACTTAGAAGTGAGTGGAGAAGCTGCACATACAGAAGGTCAGATGTTTCTCAAGAAAACCAAGGACAGAGGTCTCCCAGCCAACAATGCCAGTAATCCTGGGAGAATAGAATTAACAGGAGTCTAAGAGTCTGTCTGATACCAAGTCCAAGCTATGATCTATCTGATCCAATCCTCTCTATGCATTTTATAGATGAGGAAGGCAAAGTACAGATAGGAAGCCAGGCATGGTGTCTCACATCTGTAACCCCAGCACTCTGGGAGGCCGAGGTGGGAGGACTGTTTGAGCCTCGGAGTTTGAGACCAGCCTAGGCAACATAGCGAGACCTTATCTCTACAAAAAAAATAAAAAAAATTAGTCAGGCATGATGATGGTGGTACATGCCTGTAGTCCTAGCTACTTGGGATGTTGAGGCAGAAGGATTGCCTGAACTCAGGAGGTCAGGGCTATAGTGAGCTATGATCATGCCACTATACTCCAGCCTGGGTAACAGAGTGAGACCCTGACTTAAATAAATAAATACACACATACATACATACATAAATGACTGAATGTGTAGTACAGGGAGAAAAATTTCTAAGTCTAGTCACATAGCTGGTTATGGCACAGCTGTCTTACCCTTGGCAAAGTACCACAGCCTAGGCCCTCCTTTCTTTCTAGTGTTAGGATTTTCTAGCACAATCTCAGAAAGTCCAAAATATTAGGACAGGAAATAAAACACAGTTCAGCCTTAGTTTCGCAATACCAGTCATAGGAAGTGCTCAATAAAAAAGACTTGCTCCACCCCCAGGAAGTGCTGCCCCTTCTCCATGCCTCCCGCTGTTGCAAGCATGGTCCCAGCCTCCAGCGATGGGTGGGCAGGTGGGCCATCTTGCTCCACTAGAGTAATTTCCTAGAGAAAAGGGAGCTCTGGTCTTGTGTGTGGTTCTATCTCATGCCTTGCACATCCAGCAACTTTTAAACCAGTTAAATAAATAATGTAGGCAGAAACAAATGGAGTCACCCTTTAGATATTTAAACAGGAATATTTCTGCCATTGACATGTAAATCTTTAATAGGATATGAGATTTGGCAATAAGCAAATATGCCAAGTTGCTGGAGACCTGGTTCCTTTGTGCTATTTTAGGTCCAATCATTACTGCTTGACATTACCTTCCTCAAATAGATGTATTTGTTGAGGTTCTACTTTGCACTGGGCGGTGTATATTCAATACTGGGATGGAAAGTAGTGGAATATATGATCTTTGCCCTCAAAGGACTGCTACTGTGGTGGTAGATAGGCCACATACAAGTAGAAAGATGAATACACATACAGATTAGTATGTGCCAAATGTCAGCTTGATTCTACATGTAATCACTGCTCCAGGCATTCTGTGGAGGAATGGATGATGTATAGGGCTAATTACTCTTCAACTAGGGAAACTCTTGCTATGACTTATTTTCACCTGGATAGGGCATGAGGGTCTGAATCTTGGCTCCTGTAGGAGATAATCTGGAAAGATATTAAGGTAGTCATTGAAGATCTCCAGTTGAGATAGAAAAAGCTGCATGTTTATCTGTGTGCACACACTCATGTAGGCATGCCTACACCATTGTGTCAACATTTCTATCTTTTAGATCCCAAAGTGACTTCCTGGAGTAGTAGTGAGACTCCTCAAAAATCAGTTTAAAACCAACCTGAGGCCAGGCGTGGTGGCTCGACCCTATAATCCCAGCACTTTGGGAGGCCAAGGTAAGGGGATTGTCTGAGCCCATGGGTTCGAGAGCAGCCTGGGCAACTTGGTGAGACCTCATCTCTACAATAAATAAAAAATTAGCCAGGCATGGTAGCACATACCTGTAGTTCCGGCTACTTGGAAGGCTGAGGAAGGATGGCCTGAGCCCAACAGGTCGATGCTGGGGTGGCCGTGAGCATACCACTGCACTCCAGCCTGGGAGACGGAGTGGGACTCCAACTCAAAAACTAAAATAAAACCAACCTGAAGTGTGTTTTATTTTCAAGATCTACAATTTCTAGAAGCTCTAGTTGTTAGGAGGTTTTCTTAAATCTGTATTTACATATCCCCTTCCTCCTCCTGATTCTTCCTGACATTTAATATTGATAAACTTCTCCCTGTCCCACCTCCATTTTCTGTCATCTGGACTTATTAATGTGTCTTAAAAGTAAATGCTTATATTCTCCAATTGTTTTCTTCTCTTCCTTTCTCCCCCATGACCTCCTTTTACTTTTAATCTTTCTTTTATGTTTCCTGTTTCTTTTCTTTTCACTTTATGTTTCCTGTTTCTTTTCTTTTCAAGAATGTAAAATTTTAGCAAGTCTTTCTTTTGGGTTGATACTCAACTTCTGCCCATCCCAGTAGCCAGACTTTCCAACAGTGGGAGATAGTCATGGTGTCCACTTTCATTTCTTCCATATTCCGTCACTAAAACAACTTTTTAGGACCAGTTCCTACATTTCTGGCAAATCGATCACTATTTAGAAAGAAGAGTTACACCTACTCCAAAGCTTTAAATTGTTACCACCTTAATGGTCTATTTTATTATTCCCAGGAATGACAGGATGGGCTGTGGTTTGGTTTGTCTTCCTTGAAATGTCAGAATGGAGATGACCTTGCTTGGTGGACCGTGGATATATATGAGCTGGTGGAGTGTCTGAGACCAGGAAGAGGTCCTTGTCAGAAGCCCTCTTGTTGATTGGCTTGGTTCTTATTGGCCAGTCTGGAGGTTGCTTTCCTTTAATCTGTGTGGTTAGTCTTGAGCTCTTGGCCTTCTAGCTTTATGTTTACCCTTTGTTGTAGGGTCCCAAATATTATGCCACCCTCCACTTCCCATTTGGGCATAACTTATTGACTGCAGGACTCTTCTCCCAGAATATGGATGAGGCCTCAGAATCTTTCTCAACCATGTCCTGAAAGTGGCCACCAGATTTGTCATGAGAATTGAAACTTATTTTCTCTCCACGTTTCTAGCCAAAACACTCATTGAGATTCACTGTCCAACTGGATTTCTTATTAGGCTTTCTTCCCTATTCTTTTCATTCTATTTTCTGTACTCCATCTATTATTGTGGTGATGGTGATGATGATACCCACATTTATTAAACTTGCAATGTGCCAGAATATACAGGCTGCTTTATAGGAATGATCTCATTTAGTCTTTATAATAACTTTAAGGAATACTGATTTTCCTTTACAAATGGAAGCCCAGAGAGGTTAAGTGACTCTAAGGTCCCACAATAAATCAGTATCTGAGCTGAACCTAAAGCACACTCTGCCCTTTTCTCCCTGTCTCAGCACCAACTTTTACTTCCTTAGCACCTCATTACATCTTCCATAGTCACTGAATTTTATTCTTTGTCATTGTGGCTTACCTAAATACTGACTGTATTTGAAAAATTAAAATTATGGTGTTCTTAATAAAATAACATTGAAGGGGGTGTAGATGTCTGCACTGGGAATATTCTTTGTGTGTGAAACAAAAATTCAACTTGTTATAGTCAATGAAGTCAATGGTTCAGTTAATAATGCCTCTAATGGCATAATTCTGCTCAGTGCCGGTGATGGATACCTTTAAAATCAGAGACTAGATTTAATGACAGGACACGTAGAAATCAGCGCTCTCATAAAAACAGCCAGGATGGGAACTCCATGGCAGAGGAAAACCCTTAGAAATACTTGATGGTCTTGATCCCAAATCTCATAAATCTTAGTCCCCAGTCGGTCTTGCAATTCTCCCATCCATCCCAGCAGCACCCCAAGAAGTCCCCCTTTGCAAAACATGCTTGTATTTCCCCAGGAGTTTTCTGTGCTCTGAGAGTTGCTTTTAGATCAATGCAGTTTTCCATGTGTGTTGCTGGTGCGTGGAAGAGCTTTTTTTGTGTTTGCTCCAAACAGGAAAGAAAATATTTTTGAAGACTCCTTTTAAGGTGTCTTAAGACTCCTCCAAGTGTGATGCCCTTCAAAGGAACGATCTGCCCTTTTAGGGATTCTTCTTTTGTGCACCCTCCCTATCCCCTTGCGTTGCAGCAAGTCTCCAGAGACTCACTGTGGCCTAGGACCAGGATGTAGGCCAAGTGGAAACACACCAAAGTGATTTAATAGAAAAGGTAATTCCTATTCAAACGGGATAGTCCCTTATTCATTTCCTCGGATTATCATCAAATTTATGTCACCAGCAAAGGAGCTTTATTGAGTTTCACAGAGATATTCCTTTTGCTCTCATTGTCGTTAGTTGGCACGCTGACATTTTCATATGTGTCTCAGCTAATGCCTCAAAATTACTCCATCTACAAATGTAACAATTGAACAGATAATTTTAATAAGATTCAGCTTGACTTCAGACTGCACTCCTTCCTTTCTTTATAGAATGCAAATTGTAACCTGTTTTTAAAGCCGTGCAATGCAGTGAACTTTAATGGGATTTGACAACATCATATTAAGCACAACAACTACGCATAATGTACCGAAAAATTGGACGTGAAATTGGAAACATAGCTGAGAACAAAGTAAATTTACATGGTTTGGTAGTTTGAATGTCTGATATCATATTCTCTCATGCAAGCCCCATAAAAAAGCAAAGGATTTAACAATGGATATCAGCAGAAAGTGCTTTTAAAGTTAAAACTGATGGATGGCTTGTCAAAAAAAATAATTGCATTGGTTGGAAAGTCGGGATGCGTGCTGAGGGGGAGAGAACAGGATATACAGAGAGGATGATGGGAAGTGACAGTGGTCTGTCAGGAAGGACTGGCTGCCCAGAGGAGTGTGAAGCCAGAGCTATAAGGTGGCAGAGTAGAACAGGCTGTCAGAGCGGGAAAGTGGCTTTAATACCCTGAAAAGCAAAGGAATCCGCCTGTCAGCTTTGCTCAGCCGTGCTGAAAGAGGAAGAGAACATGGCATAAAGTTAGAGACATTAAACAAGGGGGTGGGGGGCCCAGGGAACAGCGCCGGAGAGCACAGGCTGAGAGTGGGAAGGGGGTGGGGAGGCATCTTACGAGGGTTCCTGGATATTTTCTTTTTCTATTATAATTTTCCCTTTTTCTCAAGGGCCAATGAACTAAATTTGAGGGGCCAGAGGTTTCTGTCTGTGTTTGAAGACGAGAGTGATTTAAGAGGCTCATGCTTGTCCAAATGGCTGTCTGCCACTCTGGTTGAATGGGTGGCTCTCTTGTAAGTACACCTCCAGATGCCTTGGCATATTTCTGGCTTTTCAGATCTCCAGCCTCATCTACTGACCTTTTCTCCCTGTCGGGGTACACAGTCCGTTCTCCCAGAGACAACGCAGATATCCAGGTACCCTGGGACTAGCTTATCTTTTGCCAAAATGCCTCAAGGACTTAACTCTTCAGCCATACAACAGGATCATGATTAAAATGCAATAATCTGATGATTTTTTTAATAAATATTTTTCTCTCTCAGCGTTAGGTTTTGAATAATTTATTATTCTTTCTTAATATACTCCTGGCAGTGAGGTTAATTTGGTCATCTTGCGGGGGCCTGGCTGGTAATGAACATTTTATAACAGGCCTCAGAGTACTTTCTCTGTAACACACATCATGTCTTTACGATTTAATTGCCCTGGTTGCTTGAGAGTGTTAGAGTCTTCCTAGAGGAGTTGAAACATGGCAGTTTATCATATCGATAACATTTTGCATATCTGACCTTAAAAAATAGATTCTGAGAACTGTCCAAATTCTTGAACTGTGAATAGACCTAATATAATTTTGGATTTGCAGGAACTCTAGTAGTTGGAGGGAGGACTTCTTTCCAAATAAATAATTATGTCAATTGTAGGGTGAGAAGATGATGGCAGTGGTAGTGGCAACAGCAACACACACTTATATAAGCTCTTACTATGTGCCAAGCAGTGTTCTAAATTCCTTTTCACATGCACACACATGCATGTGTGTGCACGCACACACACACACATACGCACATACACATTCAACTCTCATGAAAACCCTCTGAGGTAGATTCTATTAATATTGCCATTGTGATGATAAGGAAACTAAGGCCCATAGACTTTTAAGTAACTCGCACAAGGTCACACAGCTAGGAAGAGGTGGAATTAGGATTTAAACTCAGGTAGTCTGGTGGCAGAGTCCATTATTTTAATCAGTGTGCTATGTATGCATGGGTATTTGGGAGCACCCTTGAATTCCAGGTGGATTCCTGTTGTATCTCTTTTATTCTTGTGTGTCTAAGGCATTCTGGGAAGGATTTTATTAGAATTGGGTGTCGGTGACACATGAAGCTGGTTGAGCTGTCTAGAAAGGAAGACCACAGAGGTATCTTCCCTGTGTTTTATTAGTAGAATTAAATGAAGCGCAGGAGAGAGCAAAGACCAAATGGTGGCAGGAAGAACTTTCTTGGTCACAAATGTAAACCAATTTCCAAGCCAGAGTAGAAACATTTTTCTGAAATTCTTAGTCTAGTGCTCTAAAGAGAAATATATACTTACATGCTACATTTAGTTCTAGGTTACAGGAAACTGGTGTCCAGAAGATGGGGACCTTCCTAGGGCCTGACTGGAGGTGCCAGGTGGGTAATCTGCCTACCTTTTCTTTTTGAGTTGGAGTCTCACTCCATCTCCCAGGCTGGAGTGCAGTGGCACACTCATGGCCACCCCAGTACCGACCTGCTGGACTCCAGCGATCCTTCCGCCTCAGCCTTCTAAGTAGCCAGAACTACAGGCGCACAATACCACGTCCAGTTAATTTTTGATTTGTATTGTAGAGACGAGGTCTCACCAAATTGCCCGGGATGGTCTCGAACCCATGGGCTCAGGCAATCCACTCACCTCAACCTCCCAAAGTGTTGGGATTACAGGTTGAGCCACCAAGTTCAGCTCTACCTTTTTATTTTGATTTCATGTGGTGTGACATAAAATTGCTCATTGGGTAGATTAATGAGTGGGGTCTTTACCTGGGTGTTTGTGGGTATGCATGACAGTTTGGGATTGCACCCATGTTCTCTTGCCCTATGGGACATGTCTTGTGGATTGCAGTGGCATGCCATTACTCTAGCACCGGCTTGTGTGGCCATTATTCTGGGTCTGTAACTTTACTGTAAACAAGCAGAGCTGCTTTCTACTCAGTGGGCTGTTTCCTGCCACAGCAGGAGTTTTTGTTGTTTTCCTCCTGGGAATCTCTAGGCTTCTCCTAACTTATCCGATACCAAGAGGGAACTCTTGCAGATTTCTACATGGTAAGACACATACCTGTCATTGTATTTCTGTGTTTTGTGAGATATGGGTTGGCTTAGAGTATCTTTTACTCTAAGCCTCCCCCAGTGCTCCACTCTGACTTCAGAAAATCTAAAAGCTAGATACATTGCTAGTCTCGAGTTGCATCATTAGGGACATCATTGGGATTTCAACTCTTGAATCTAAGAATTCAGGATTGGAATGGATAGAGCTTAACCAACCTTTTCAGTGACCCAACTCAGGGCCTCCAGCAATAGGGAACTTACTATATCCAGAGGTAGCACAAACCAACTTACTGAGGCACGTAGGAAGTTTGTTCTTTGGATGAGCTGAGTTTGTTTCCCTGAAACTTTCATCCATTGTTGGCTTTGCTCTAACTCCTGGAGCCCAAGTGTAAAATGTGTACATCATATAATGCAATGCAAAACTGTTTCAGTCTTCAACCTGTGCAGATTTTATGCCTGTCTTCTCTCTCAGCTGCTGGTTCCATTGTGTTTGATGGAGATAGTCATAGCTAGAGAGGCCTTCTATCAAATTCCTCCCCCTCTTTGTTCTCTCCCCTTGATTCTTCCAGCCTGCTGTTTCCAAGATAATTCTGTAATTTTTATGACACACCTACTCTTGCCAGAGAACCCAGTTTCTTTCATTAATTTGGGGTAACTCTGAATCCAGAATTTAGGTATTAAAGCCTGACTTGAGGCAAGAGAGTAAGATACATTCCTCACAATGAGACTGCAAACTAGTGGATCTAGTTCCATTTTACAGATAAGGAAAGTGAAGTTCAGAAAGGCTATGCCACTTATTGGAGGACACACAACTAGTAAACAGTAGAGGAGATTTAGACTCAGATCTGATGACATCAAAGCTTCGGCTATTACAAGGCATATCTATTGTACTGGTTATAATTGTGAGCTCTGGAGCTCAGCAGGCCTAGGTTTCAATCCTGGGCTCATCATATACTAGTTGGTGACCTTGGATACATTACTTAGCCTGTCTGTGTCTCAGTATCCTCATCTATGGAATAGCAGTAAAAATGCTACCTGCCTCATAGGGTTATTGTGAAAATTAAATGAGATAATGTATATAAAGCACTTGGCACCCATATGTGATAACCACACAATAAATCTTTGTTTATCATCATTATCATTATTTTTTAAAACTGCAATAGAGAGTGCCAGAGCTTTGTGCTGTTGGCTGCAGAGCCCGTAGTGTAGCCTCCTAGCGCTTGGGGATGTCAGTGAATTCCTGGGGCAGGGAGTTGCAAATAACTCTTTTTGCTGATGCTTTATAGTTGAGTCTGGGTGGGGCCTGAGAAGGGTGGTAGTGGCTTTTTTTTTTTTTTTTGGTTTTGTTTTTTTACACTTTGAGAAGATTGCTGCAGTTATCTGGAAATCTATTGCTCGGGCAAAAGCAGGATTGCGTGATACAATTTAAAAGGCCGGCAGCTGCATTTCATCCTTTTCACAAGAAAATAACCCCTTACTCCAGTGAAGCTAAAAATAAAAATGGCAGTACATTTGGCAACCACGCTTTTTCCTTTATTACCTCAGCAGTATCTGAATAAAATGTCTTATTAAGCAAGATATAAGGGCAATGAAAGGGAGAGTAAGTCAAATTAGTTGACATCTAAAGCTTGGTGCATCATATACAGCGAGGGTAGTTACTGTTTAGTAAAATGGATTTAATGCTTAATATAAATGCTGATATTTAGATGGCTATATTTTGGCAACTTGGGGGTAGCAGGAAGAGAAGCGACTTTTGAGCCAGTATATCTAGGTTTTAGGTCCAGCCCTGACACAAACCACTCGTGTGGCACGGAATGATATGCTCTATCACATTGAGTCCCATTTCCTCTGGGTGCTAAATGATGTTTTCTGGAACCTGACGGCTCTGTGGCAGGATCTCGGGGTCACCTGGGAAGGGAGGTAAACGCAAAGCTATAGTCACCCACCCTACTCTAACAGGTGCAGCACTGCCTATATCTCCTTTACATATTGGGGTCACTGAATGAGATTTTCTAATGCACTGCCCAAACATAGGTTGTGGAACCACCAGATGTGATCGTTTCTAAGGAGCCTCACATTCCCACCTTTGAAAGTTCTGTGGCACTAAGTGGGAATTGATCTGAGAAGCACTCTGGAACCTGTTTCAGCTCTGCTACCCACAATGCTCAGAGGGACCTCAGTGCCCAAGAGGCGGAGCAGTGCCTTGGAATACAGCACAAATGACCAGGGAAGCAAAATGGCAGCAAATCCTGTCAGAAACATGCCTTGGTACAAGAGCCAGTGTGTGCCTGTGTATATGTGTGACTGCATATGTGAGAATTTTATGCATTGTTTGTGTGTGTGTGTGTGTGTGTGTGTGTGTGTGTGTGTGTGAATGAGTTTGTGCATAAGGCAGTGGATTCTATGTATAAGTTGGTATCTCACATTTTTATATAGAGAAAATGTATGCATAGCCATATCTTTGAGGCCTGTGTACTAGGCACCAACCTTGGCCACTTGTCTGAGTTATGCCAGCCAACACCGTGGTGGATTAACCTTCATCTTTGAGACTGAAATGAGGAAACTGATTCTTGGAGAAGTTAAGTAATTTCCCCAAGTTACACAACTAATAATTTGCAGAGCAGAGGAATTTTACTGTATTAAGTATGTTTTACATATGGCTGGGATATTGCCTCACTATCAAAGGGCCCTTTGTCTCTATGTGAAGAAGAGAGGCTCACAGGTGCCAGGGACCACCCTAGGTAGTCTTTTAAGGTTTGGGTTCCTGTTTTGTTACTTTTCAGATCCTGTAGTTGAAGGTTACAATGACATAGGGTGACCAGACTTATCTCAACCACTCTTTTGCAAAAAAATACTAAATAATGTTGTTAGGAGTTCAGGATTTACTCCTTTTGCAAAATTCTGTTGTGACAGAGTTAGGGGCCTATTTAAAAATGAGGCTGATCAGCAACAAGTACTATGTAAAATCATTCCTAGGCACTGCTGGAAAATAACTGAACACAATCTTAGCAAAACCTTAGCAAATCTTGTTACCTTTTATTCATACCTTGAAGCACATTGAAGCATGTCAGTCATCCTGCTTCCTTGGAATCACAAGCTTTTATTCTGAAGAAAATCATGAGAGCCGTGAGTAGATTTATGCTCTGCTTCTGATGGTTCATGAAGCCTAAATATATCTAGTAATAGTTCTTTCACCTGCTTTGTCTAAGACTAAGATCTTGTATAAACACCTCTCACCAGCACCATAAATCATTGTTTAGAAATTTAAATTTTACCAACTAAAATGAGAATGGAAGAAGGGCAGGCCGCAGAGTGGAGCTTAGGCCTTTTGTAGATACAGTACTTTTTGGAATGTTTGTCTTATTTTGAGAATGGATGAAGGGAAACTGGAACCCTTGCACACTGCTGGTGAGAATATAGACTGGTGCAGCCATTTGAAGAAATCTGGAAGTACTGACCAAATAAAATATTATAATGTATGAATTAGTGGTCCTACTCTGAGATCATGACTCAGAAAAATTCTACAATAAGCAGACATTGGATGACAGTGATATTGATGTTACTGTTTCTGGTTTCCATGATCATGACTGTTAGATAAAGGTAGTTTGAATTGTAGTTTATTATGTGGCCAAAAACCATTTTCAGGATACATTCTCAATAAGTCATTTGCCAAAGTTGCTGAGACAGCCTTCATACCTGCTATATATATATTATATATGTATATTTATACTAATATATATGTAATAGTATTATTTCTGAGTGTAATGTTGATATTGCTGGAATCTGAATTGTGAATGTAAACTGTGATTTCTTGGATAATAAAAAAATAGAATCTCCAAGTTGAGATTTAAGGCTATATCATTCAGCTCATAAGTCTAGTAAGAATACCATCTATAGTTTTCCTCATAGGTGATCTGTTGGAATTCTCCCAGTACTGTGGCATTTACCACATTCAGAGTTTTTAGAAAACTCTCTCATGGGCAAATAATTAGACTCCAAAATATTGGTAGCATTAGACCAAGTTGTAGGATTCTGCCAACTAAAATCCCAAGGCTTTATCTAAGGAACATAGAAGACACAATGATACCATTCCATCTGTTTCCAGCTCCAGCATCAATTTTCTTAAGAGCCAAAACTATCTTTTACTCCAAATTAGAAATGAATTGAAATATCTCTCCAGGATGGAGTCAGCTGCATATACCCAGGAAGGTAGGACTGTCTGGAGATGTCATAGACAATGTGAATAGGGACAGCAGAGCTTACTTCTATCAGAGGTCAATCAAGTCATTGGAGTTCTTGGGGAAAAAAATGGCAGGAAGATCACTGCTAAATTTGCCCTTTCCTAAACAAATAAATAACTGTTCATGTGTCTAAGTTGTCATCATTAATTAAGTAGCATTTCATATCACAGGCTTTTGGTTCAGAATTTCCATTGCTGTAGGGATGTCTGCAGCCTCACGAAGACCCACATGTCTAACCTATCAATTGGTGTACCACCTAAAGTGATGATAATAATACGTATCCTGGTCCCCCAAGTGGGAGATAGAATTGCCAAAATGCTTTAGAAATCATTATTGTTATAAGGTGAGGATCTAAATGGAAGGAAAATATACGAAACCAGAATCTGCCTTATTTCCTTCCTCTGAGCTTCCTGTCAAGGAAGTCCACCCAAGAATGCTCACACCTCAGTGAAACTCTTTGAGAAGAAATTAAAGGCTCGCTGAGCTTATAACATCCACCCTCATCAGTATTATTGAGCTATCTGATTCTCCTCCTGGGGAAATCCTGTACATGGAGCTGGCTTTGCCAGCTGTGTGACCACATTCAGAGTGTTCAATGTTATTGATTGAAGAGTCCACATCCACACATTAGGATCAACCAAAACCATTGTATCTTATCATGTGCCTTTTTTTGCCATGCTGAATCCATGTTTGGTCACAAGGTCTCTGAGAGCTCAATCACACATAGACTGCCCAGCTCAACAACAATACCACAGGTTTATAAAGTCAACTTTGCTGTTATTATGAGAACTAAGAAACTGTAAACTATCTCAGTAAATAGCCATTATCATTTGTATCAATAACAAGTTTCTCTGAGTTCTCATTTTCGAGCTGGATTATGTTAGTACACATATAATGTCTTTGGTTTTTCCCTGTAGCTATCCTTTCTCATGAACCTGGAAGACTAGTGAATGCTGATACTCTTTTTGCCACAGGTCTCATGAATATGATTTAAAGCTTTCTGATTTGTATAGCTGACCAATTAGGCTATGTGGCTGCAAATTACATATTTTGGGCTCTCCTTCCAGTTGACTCTATATGAACAATATATGTCCCTGTAAGAAGAGCTCATTAAAGAACTCAACTATTGTAAGCAGCCAGCCTGAGTAAATTATCTGCCCACAAAAAATTTTAAAAAGTTAAATCATGTTGTTTATTTCAAAGGGTAGTCATCATTTTATCTTGACTGTTTTAAATGTGGTATTTTTGTGAATTTTACTCATTAATTAACTAACCAGAACTTGTATTTGGGAGTTTAGAATAGATTATAATGTTGAAAATTGTTAGGAATAATGCCAAACTTCTTAGCATAATCCACCAAAAATGGTGCACGTGAAAGGTGTTTTGTAAACTATAAAGTTACTTGACCAAAGCCTTAGTCAAGACTCAGTATTAATTTTGCAGAATTAGGCAGGCAAACATTCCTTTTGAAAATGACTCAAGGTGTTCACAGATACTCTAGTTCTAGCCTTTTCTGAAATGATCACAGGTACTTTCAACACATGGCTGGCCAGATGCTATCACTTCTGACAGTGAGTCTGAATTTAAGGAAGTTGTGGACAGCAACCTTATCTGAGCTGTCACCATTCTGACTCATCACCTTCAAGCAAATGATCAGGCTGAAAGGATCGTCAGGCTACTGGGACATCCTAGGAGGATGTTAGAGGAGATTGGCCAATGAGACTCACTGGACTCTTCATCCTTCAACCTGTCACTCTATGTTCAACCATGGCAATTGGCTCTGATGCATTACTGATGGGGAAATAGCTGAAGACTTGCTTTACATCTATGCCCACGTTTGGACGAGGGCTTCAAGAGCAAGAACACATTCCAGATACAGTTCTGGCTACATTGTAGTCTTTGCATGAAAAAGAAATAACCTAATTTTGCTCAGAGCAGTGGATTTAGTGGTTTCTTGACATAGTAATTGATGTTATAGAAGATACAGTGTGCAATATGTGGCCCTGTAAGATGTTCTAGAGCCATGAAGTAGTTGTAGTAGTAATTCTCTGGTCACGCATCTGCTAGAATGGTGTATCTAGTACTGTGGCCCCACTAACATCACATAGAGATAGCATTACAAGTTGTGTGGAAGGTTGGTAAGATGGATGGGAAGGTATTAGCTAAGATGAGGAGAATGCTGTGAATTAGTCTTTTTTTTGCACCTTTATATTCTTGCTGAAGATATATTTTTAGGTTCCTGTAGTTGTATCCTGCTGCATGGGCTTTGTCTAAGATGATTTTGCCATATAAGGGTTGTTGTTATAGAAGAATGCTTATCCCCTTCCTAGTTCCTCACACTTAACGTAGGACAGCCATATCCAGCTGTGCAGGATATACTGCACAAATGTAAGCAGCAGCTCTAAGAACAAATACATTAAGAAACATCTCAGAGTTCCCAGGAGCAATTAGTGATTGGAGGACAAAGTAGCTCTTCTTCTGGTTAACTCTGTGGCAATTCAGTAATAGTGGGTCTTTGTTTCTGAGTCTGCAAAATGTGTGTGTGGGTCATGGGGAAGAAATGCAAGAAAGCATTGCCTCCCCATCTAAAGAAAATGAGATGGGGGAAATACTTTTATTCAGTACTGCATAAACATGTGTAATTACCCTCATTAAACACCTCAGGGTACCCAGTGCGGCCTTAGCCATTTCCTGTGTATGGATCTTTTGGTTTTCTTGGACTCTTCCTTGATAAGAATCAGAAATTAAATATACTTTTATTGTCATTCCATGTGTTAATTTGCTTTGGTTGCCTTGATGAGAGACAGGAGAGACCCAGAGGGGGCTGGGCAGTCCATAGGACCCTGGCTACCTTTGGAGGTGACCTCTCTCTGAACACCAAGTTTAAAGCATTTCTACAGAAGGAAAAAGTTTGGATTTCTTCTGTTTAAATATTTCTCTTCCAACAGAAGACAGAGTGTGCACCAGTGCCAGAAACCTCAGGCTACTAAGAACATTGAAGAGGCAGTAAAGGCATGTAGAGTTAGTCTACAGTGGGTGAAGAAGAGAAACCTGTTCAGTGCAGGGTTCCAGGCACTGTTTGGACTGTAGTCTGTGTATCTCAGTCAGTGACCACTGAATGTGTTGGTGTCAGGCCTGTGTTTATCTGGGAGTGTCGGGACAACACATGCTGGCTTGTTTCATGCTTAGTGGCCACCTGGAGGAAGTGTGAATTCGTAGAAGTTGGGTTGTTCCCTTTTTCTTTTAGAACAGATTTCTTAAAGAATCCTGTGTGGAAATTGGAGTCAATCTGCTTATAAAGGGTTTAACTAAATCTCATGGAACTTCACTGTCATTGAGGCCATCTTGGGAATTGCCCCTCTTGGGCATTTTTCTTGATGAGAAGGTCTTTTGGCTTAAATGGTGCTCTGTAATTAGGGCTCCCAGGACCTCTGTTTCTCACCTAGAAGGGAACTCATAGCCACTCCCACAGAAGCAAAGTTCCTTGTTATTCTCCTTCCCCACTCTTCCCTGTCCCCTGCCACTGTACTTCCCTGCCCCCACCCCCCAAATTCTCTTAAAGCACTGAGGATCCTGAAGAAGAAAAGGGCAGGGGTGAAAAATTTAAAACTGCCCAAGATGGATAGTGAAAACACCATGCATAAATAAATTTCAGCAAATCCCCCAGATGAACAATGATTGTGTGGTTGAAGACCTGGCTGAATAAGTGTGTCAGGTACTGATTGGAAGCGTGATAAATGCAATGACCTAACAAAGGATTGACTTCTCCTGCAGACAGGCCCCTTTTAATGGATGGAAAGGGAGGAAGCTTCATTTAGAAGGGAAAGGCTGTTTGCTGTGCAGATATGACAAAGGGGAAGTAGACAACCATTGATTTACGTTTGGGAATGACAGTTGAAAAATTCAGCAATAATCATGACAAATGAGAAGAGATGCAGTCAGAGGAAAAAATGTCAATACGTTAAGCCTGCAAAGAAATGCCAAGGTCACAGAGAAAGGTTCCCAAACTTCTGATTTTGACAACCTTAATGGAAATAATAGGAAAGATGAGGGTTCAGGTTAAAAGGGATGGCTTGGCATGAAGGGCTGCAGGTGTGGGTAATTAGTGGTGAGTTTGGAGAGGGAGTGGCAGGAAGTCCTTCTCCCACCACTGGGAAGCTATCTGTCCGCAAGCAACTGAGGTGCTTCCCGCTCCTGGCAGTGCTGCCCTCCTCTCAGAGATTTGGAAAATCAGGCAAGTTTTTTAAATGTCAGTAACAACAGCAGGAAGCAAAAATGTGGGCTGGGTGTGCTTGTACTGCTTGATGGGGGCACATCAAATCAGAGATTTGACTCTGCTATCTGGACTGTGGTACATCTGCCCTTTATTTTTATTTCATTTTTATTTAAAAGACTGATTATGAATGAGAAGACAATGAGTTGGAGTTTTAGGTCATCTGCCTGGTTGGGTTTGGTAAGATGTCTCCTTGTTGGTTTTGTTTGGTTTTGGTTTTTGATCACCATTGCTTATAAGGCACACAGTGCATTGAGTCCTATATTTCTGTACTCTACTAAGAGAGACACAATCTAGAATGTTCCCTTTGTGGATGTGAAAAGTGGGTTTTAAAATATGCATACATTTGGAGGGAGGAAGGAAACATGGAGAGATATGGAGGAATCATCAGACCTGGGTTATTGTTTACTACAAACTCTCCGTGTAAACATGGACAAGTGACTTCACTTCTCTAGAACTCAATATGCTTATATTGAAAATGGGGAAATGGAAATTCTGGAGAGAAAAAGATCTCTGATATTCTCTTCATGGTAGATTGACATGGTCAATAGACGTGGTCTGTGGGTACGTCTATTTGCATCTCTATTTGTATATGCAAAGAAATATCAGAAATACATATTCACACATATCTATTTTATTCACCGTCTTACTCCATTTGGGCTTCTACTACCCAAACTACTACAGATTGGGTTGCATAGAAATAATAAATATCTATTTCTTACAGTTCTGGAGGCTGCGAAATCCAAGATCAAGGCAGTGGCAGATTTAGGCGTTTGGTGCAGGCCCACTTTCTGGTTCATAGATGGCAACTTCTTGTTACACCCTTACACAGGGCAAACAAGTTCCTTGGGGTCTTTTTTTAAGGGCACTCATCCCATTCATGAGGATTATGACTTAATCACCTCCCAAAGGCCCTATCTCCTAATACCTTGAAATCCTAACCCTTTGTGAGTTAGGATTTCAACACATGAATTCTGGGGACAGAAACATTCAGACCCTAGCATTTACCCAGACAAATATTTCAGTATTTTATTTGGCAATTAACACTGCATTTTAGTCTTTATTTTGGTTAGTTCCCATTTAAACAGTCTAAATATTGTTTATGGACATAGCCTTCAATGTTACAAAATCATCATTCTGTTTACTGGGTAAAAGCTAAGTGAGGGAAGAAACCCTAACACTCCCAAAATAAGTGTACTGTGGAACCAGTTGCCAGTTCTGAGAATGACAGGATATTCTCCATGGGAATTCTTCAGCTTTAGACAACATTTGAACTGTGATTGCATTTTTGCTGAATCTGTTGAAGATAAATAAGTATTTTTTAAACCTTATTTTATTTATGTGAAATCAAGTGCCAGGAAAAGCTTCAGCAGATGTATCTTAATTTGTGACTATACCACTATAAATGAAAAATGATTTTATTTCAAGCCAACCAGCTCCCTTTAGATAAGGCTTGAAGAGAAGTTATCTCATTAAAAAGAATGAGTCGTTTTGGAGCTATGCTATATCGCAATTCCTCTTCTCTGCTGAGTAGCTATGTGGGCCTAGCCCTTGAAAGGGTTAACCCCAAGTCCCATGTCACCAATAGCATGTGGCTGTTTTCATTTGAATTGTCTGGGCATGTGAAAGCTCAAAATAAAGCAGGCACGGTGTTTAAAAACAACACTACCCCTCGCAACTCAAGCATGTGAATCATCAAGTTGCCAAAAGCTCTCCAACTTCATCAGTTAAGACGTCCTTTAAACTGTAGAAATGAAGGGGGGAAGGACTGGGTTATAAATGAGTTGGATCTGGTATTTGAGATGATCTTGGGTCTGTAAGGGTTTCTTACGACTTCACTTCCACCTGGGGCTGTGGCGCGAGCATATAAGGAAAGTAGCCTCTTTAGATTAAACATTTTCTAATCAGCTTTATCACTCATATCTGAATTTATCTTATTTGAGGAAAATGCCAATATATTAGCAGGCTTGTATGATACACAAGGTGACCCTACCAACTTAATGACATAATACATTATCCTTAATGAAGTCAATATCTTGTCTTTTAGCTGTCTGTCTATTGGGGCGATTAATTGCAGTGTCATTAAAGTTAGCTCTCTTTTCATTTGAGCTTGACAAGTCGCATAAAACTAATGTTCTTAGTTATCAGCTACTGGAATAGGATGGAGGATGGAGGAAGTTGTAGGACAAATAAGGGGTACTGCTACAGCTAACTTGAAGGACTTTTTCCAATGACTGTTTCTTTAGGTCTCTCCTTACCCAGGCTCTCCCGTTAGGCGAAATTTAAGGCAAAAGGTGGATGGCCCTGATTTAGCCAAGGGTTCAGGATGGAGAAAAGAAGATGCTGCTGAGAATTACACCCAATTCGAGAGAGTTTGAGCCTTTAGTAACAGGAGTTTGATTACTGTCAGGGTTTCTCCACTAAATAAATTTGCCATGTTACCTCCTGAACCAAGCTGCTAGCCTGCGAGAGGATGCGATAAAGAACAGTAGCAACTATGTTTTCATGTGGCTTTGAAGTTTTTCTAATTTAATGGGCAGAAGAGAGGATTGAGGGTGGGGGAAGGGATTTGTGTCCAAACCTTGCTTTGCAAATGGTTCTAAGAAACGCGAGCTAATCATGGGCAGTGTGGGAGTGATCGCGCCTGGTCCAGCACTAATTGTGAAGCCAAAGCATCACTCCCTGCCTTCCCCCTACCTCTGGAACTACGAGACAGGATGGCTGTAATTTACAGTGTGTTATCTTTGTCTATAGCGGCAAGATGATATGAAGTAAATCAAGGTACGAGTAATGAAAGACTGAGAATTTATTCCTTGGAGCACACTTTAAAGTGTAGTATCTGTTATAGTGGCACTGCCTGAAGACCCTGAAATGAGACTTGGATGAAGGGCAATAAAGCAGCATAGAGGCTCATGTTAATGTTGTTTGTCTGAGGTTAGTAATTGGGTTCCACTGATGAGTTGTGTGAAGACAAAGTGAGAATCCCAGCTAGTATTGTAAATCTTACATTGTTGGAACAAGAAGCAATCCTAACAAATATTGATCCTCTCCATGCCCAGAGGCGAGGAGGGAAGCAGTGAACTGCAGAGCACTGGCTTGTTTCAATAGCACCAATTACCTTAGTGAAACCAGCGCTCTGCATGAAATCCCAGGGTGGCCGCAAACGGTGAATTAGCCATGATTAGGCTTTTTAGATGGATCCCCCCAAAATCACGCTAGCTTAGCGTCCTGTCTCAATTATCCTTGTGGTCCTAAAGACATATTTTATGTGGAGCAATGCTTTCCAGTGGTGAGAGGCTCTGGACCTGTGTGGACACCAGGTGCAAGTATATGGCCTGCTGCTGCCTTAAACATAAAGGGGCTGGAATGAAGGCATTTGATCATAGGACAGGCAGGATAGATATAGCTTTCCTCTCTGGATTTCACCAAACAGCCCCACATTTTGGGGGCACATACCCCACATGCAGTCGACTTTGTTGCTGGTTTTTTTTTTTCCCTTTTTTGCTTGTTTTGTTGCATTGTTCATGTTTATCATGAATTTATGTCCTAAAGATCCTTGGATAGATGATCTCCTTGGAAGAAAAGGCATTTCTGGTTCTGTGATTTGGGGAGCTAGCTTAATGTTCTTCATTTTTAATATGAAGACCTTCTAAACATCTGTGCTCATCTTATTTGAATATAGGGCCTCCTTCCTTGGAATTCTCATTGGGATGCATTTTGAGCCCACAGGAAAGAGGGAGTGTTGATAAAAATGGGGAGGTCACATTCTCAGTTTCTTCCCCAGAGGTCACCACTTGTTCTCAGCTTTGCTCTACTCCATTACCTGTGTCAGTGAGTTTGCAGGAATTACTCTCAGAGGTCATTCCTTAGGCCTGATCTTGACTTTAGTCTGGGTTGAACTGAGTGACTGTTTGGCCCTCAGGACTTCTGTTCCCTTCTCACCCCTTGCTACATCAACTTTATCTGTACTGCTCACCCCAGAGGTCTTGGCTGGGAGAAAAGTCATCACTGAGGTACTTCAGAGCATTCATTTGGTCTCTGGCATGATACTGTGACATATGTGTATCAACACATGTGCCTTTAGCAGAATAAAGATATGTAAGCCCCCTCCCCCATAACTGGTGGAGAGAGAGCAAGGGTTGGCATAAAGAGAACAATGAAATTGGGTACATTTCCAGGATTCTGTAACCTAGTAATTAATTAGATAATTAATTCAATAAATATCTACTAAGTGCCCAACTTAGTGTCAAACAGTATTCTGGATACACGGTTGAGTAAGATGGAGTTTACATTCTGGTAGTGGGAGCTGGTGGTGGTAAAGGAATAGAAACAAATAGAGGCAATTTCTGATGTGAACTATGGAAAATACAGAGGAACTATTGGGACCGTAAGGGCTTGGGGAGCTTTTTAAAGTAGGTCGTTCCAAAAGGCCTTTGTTCTCCTAATACCACACACAGGCATCTGGAGCCAAATGTCCCCTCTGCAGCTCCAGCCAGTCTTGTTCCTAGGGCTTATACTTCTGCTGATCTAAGGATAGCTGAAGTATGTTGTACCTTATATGTATGGCCTCTGTTTATTTTCAAAAGCCCAGCTCAAAGACCATCCCTTCTGTGAAGTCATTCTGGTTTCCACCATCTAAAAGTGGGTGCTTGCACCCAGAGTTCCCATGAAGCATTCTTTCTCCACTTCACTCTGGCACTTGGCACTTGCTGTCCTATGTGACAGTAGCTGTGTGTTAATCTCATCTCCACTTCTTGCCTGTGGGATCCTAAGTACAAGAACCATGTACCTATAACATCTTGTCCTTGATAGCACTTAGCAGCGTCTTGTGCTTAGTAGATGCTCCATAAATATTCATTAAATAAAATAATTACAGAGAAAAGCTAGGAAAATTTATGATGTGTGTGTGCTTAGGGGAAAGCGGGGGCTTTTGAAATTGTCTAGGGTTTGTTCTGATTTATAGAAATGCCTCAGTGAAATAGAAATGCCTTACCACTGTGTAGCTATTTCACTGAGTGGATTTGTTATATCTGAATGGACTGGTGATGTCTGCCTACCTCTCCAGGCAACAAACACATTTTGGGGAGATTGTTAACTTGAAAGTTGTAATAAAATCTTTACCACTCTAAACAACCAGCGTTGGTGTCTGCTAAGGGGAAACAAAGGCAAAAAATAGTTCTGTTGATGAAAGTGGTTTGGTATTTAAAAATAATCATTCTGCAAATAACAGTAAACTCAGTAAATGCAAGCTAGCCCCCTGTATTGGGAGCGCCACCACCTCCAGGCAACCCTGTGCTCCATGGATCAGCTCCTGCCTTCCAGCCAGGGAAAGGGGAGTAAGCCAGTCTGTTGCCCGTTGGCCTCCTGAGACACTTCTGAGGATTAAATAACTAATGATTGTAAAGTTCTCCGTGAAAAGAGAGTGCTCTATAAAGTGTTATTGTTGGGGCTGTTAAAAATGGAAAACGACTTTTAATTTAGAAAGAGAACACTCAGCGTAAGGAGGTGCGCCGTAAAGCTTTTATCGCCACTTTGCTTTCAGAGGTTTCTTAGCTATTGGTGTTGGCGCCATGGTTTGCTTACCCAGGGGTTCTCTCACCTGCTCACAGGGTTTAGGAAAGATGCCAGCATCTCACTGGCATGGATCCATTCTGATCTCCTTCATGTGTTGAAACCTCCTGGGTAGAGCCGTGACATGAATGGCCTTGGGTTGTCTAACACTGATTGAAGCTTGGAATCAAGGATCTTTTCCTGAGATCCTGAGATCCTGAGAGCCAACCACTAGGAATGTAGAGTATCCTGTGATCTGTTATCTCCAGGAAGCCCCAAGTAGCTACTCAGACCACAAACCACTTGTAGGGAATGAGGACCTATGACAGTCACACCATATGCCAGGCTCTCCTTCTGTTTCTTGAGCAACAGGACTCATCTCCTCTTCTTGTTCCATGAGTATTCAGTTTTTATTCTAAATTCAGAATTTCATCAACTCTTCCTAGGCTTCTCGTTCATGTTCTATTCTCTCCCTATCACATTTATGTGGTTGGGAGGTTTAAAATATATTGTTTTACCTCTGCAGTCTGTATCTTATTTTATGTTTTATGCATTTTGTATATATTTTTAATCACAGTGCGTAGGATTTACTTGGGCAAGTTCTCATTTCTAACATGTAGTGCTGCCAATGGGAAGGGGGCCTTCTGGTCTCCTTTTTCTTTGGCTCCTCTGACTCCAAACACTTGGACACCTACCCTTTGCCAGTATAGCCGTTTCAGGAAAGGAGCCCATAAACTCAGTATTTATCATACAAATGTGGTGATGTGTTTGCATTTTTATGACTCTGCTAAGTGGCGAGTATTCATTTGTGCCACCTCACCCCAGATGCCCATCCTGAAGCTGAGCTGTTTATCATGTGCTCATCTCTTCCCTAAAGCCTGAACAAGGAGCTTGGGACCACTATAAACATGTTCCCTTTCATTAAAGAGGAAATTATTATCATATATTTTTGTTATAACCAATAATATTTCAAATTACTCACATTTATGGCTTATAATCAAGCTTATGCTTAACCTCTAATCCTTATGAAGCTGGTGATGATGGGCTCGTTAGTTAACCACTTGTGAGAAGTAAAGGGCTGGTAGAAATCCACCTGAAATTAACCAACAGTACAACTCTTTTCTGAATTGAGAGTATAAACACCAGGCTTGGTTTACGTTTAATTGGTAACAAGTGAGGTAAGCCACAGTTTTGCAGTGGTGTGTAGGAGGATTTGGCCTGGGTCATCTTCTCACTGGTTAATGAGCTGAGTGAGAAGGGATGCTGGATGCTATACCCTGGGTCCTTGAGTTCCTGGTCTTTGTTTCTGAAGTTGAGTTTTTGAGGAGGTTGTTTGCAACACATCTCATGTCTTGCCATGGAAGGATCACAGAGGCATTGCTCTCTATGTAATTGTGTTATGATTGTGGTTTTCAGTAACCTCTTGGTTGAAGTCCTGCCATCCTTGACTCTGATGTTGTATAGGAAATTAGCTACTATGATGCTGAAAGTCATAGTTTAGATTAGCTTCTGAGTTCATTGGGAGAAGAAGACTATATGAAGAAATGGACCACTTTATTGCCTACAAGCAGGATAGGAACAGGGGTTCAAGAGAGTGTGGTTTCAGGATGTGTGTTTCTTAAGTAAGAGATTCAGTCAAAGAGCAGCTGGATGGCTTAGCAAAAACACTCAATGATGTTTTTAGCATAAAACGAGTGTGGGGTAGAATCTTCTAGAGTCCACTCTCATTTAACTGCTTTGAGAATTATATCTCTAAAGCTCATTTTAGTTACTAAATCATCCCACCAGGAATCTCCTATCATCACTCATGCAGGAGCTTTAGAGACCTTATGTTATGGGATCATCCCAACAACCTATGATTGAAGTATTATTTTTCTCCATTTTACAGATGAGAAAACAGAAGTTAAGAGAGCTTAGTGTTTACACTCCCACCAACAGTGTAGAAGTGTTCTCTTTTCACCACACCGTCTCCAGCAGCTGTTATTTTTTGAGTTGTTGATAATTGCCATTCTGACTGGAGTCAGATTTTGATTTGCATCTCCCTGATGATTAGTGAGGTTGAGCATTTCTTCATGTGTTTGTTGGCTGCTCGGATGTCTTCTTTTGTGAAGTGTCTGTTCATATCTTTTGCCCATTTTATAATGGGGTTGTTTGTTTTCTTCTTTTCAGTACGTTTCAGTTCCTTGTAGATCCAGGATGTTAAGTCTTTGTCAGATCTAGAGTTGGCAAATACTTTTTCCCAGTCTGTAGGCTGTCTCCCTGCTCTCTTGATGGTTTCTTTGGCTTTGCAGAAGCTTGTCAGTTTAATAAGGTCCCACTTGTCTATCTTCTCTCTTATGACCTGTGGGTTTCGGGTTTTGTACAGGAATTGGATGCCAGTTCCGATTTCCATGAGGGTATTTCCTTTCTTTTCTAAGGTTCTTATGGTTTGAGGTTTTACATTTAGGTCTCTGATCCATTTGGAGTTAACCTTTGTGCATGGGGATAGACAGGGGTCCTGTTTCAATCTTCTGCATGTGATCAGCCAGTTTTCCCAGCACCATTTACTGAATAGGTTCTCCTCTCCCCAGTGCAACCTCTGTGGAAACCAGTGTGGCGATTCCTAAAAGATCTAAAAATCGACCTTCCATAAGATCCTGCAATCCCCCTACTGGGAATATACCCTAAAGAACTCAAATCACTCTATAAAAAAGGTACCTGCACACGTATGTTTATCGCAGCGTTGTTCACAATAGCAGGAACCTGGAAACAATCATGCTGCCCATCAAAAGAGGACTGGATTTAAAAAATGTGGTACATATACATGATGGAATACTACGCAGCCATAAAAAAGAACAAAATCATGAATTTCGCAGCAACCTGGATGGAACTAGAGTCTATAATACTGAGTGACCTCTCACAGAAACAAAGATCTGAGTATCACATGTTCTCACTCATATAATGGACCTTGAACATCCAATGTAATACTGTAAGAAAATGACGGTACTGGGAAACTATGGGGGGGAGGGGGATGGGATTAACAGTAGCAAATATCTGTCTGGGGATGGGAAAACACCTCTTATCAACAGGGTGCCTGAATGAAATGTAATTGTACACCTAATCCTTAACTGTACCCCACAAAACCATAATAAAAAATATTGATTAATAAAAAAAAAGAATGGAAGATAAAGTCAACATTGTTGTGTGAAAAAAAAAGAGAGAGCTTAGTGACTTGTCCTAGTCCACACATCTAACAGTTTCATAGCCAAGAAGAATCAGTTCTATCTAATATCAAAACGTATGCCCTTAACTTTTATACTTACTATTATCCATACATTTGTATCCCAAACAGGTGGTGTTATCATGGACTTCCTGTCATAGAACTAAGAATTTTTTTTTTGTTTTCTTGTTTTTTGAGTTGGAGTCTCACTCAGTCGCCCAGACTGGGGTGAAGTGGCCACTCCGGCCACCGTAGCCTCGACCTGCTGGGCTCCAGTGATCCTTCTGCCTCAGTCTTCCAGGAGCTGGAACTACAGGCGCGTGCTAACACACCCGGCTAATTTTTTGATTTGTTGTAGAAATGAGGTCTCACCTGTCCAGGCAGGTCTCAGGCAATCCACTCACCTCAGGCAATCCACTCACCTCAGCCTCCCAAAGGCATGGGATTACAGGCTGAGCCACTGAGCCCAGCTAGAACTAAGAATGTTAATTGATCTCCTGTGATGTGCTGGCTACTGTACTTGGGACTCAATGGCCTGTTGAGAGATATTGATGTATTAATTCAAGTCTAACAAAGATATTTTTGGATGATGTGCTAGTAGAGATTATTTGTTCATTTTATTAGTACCAGTGGATAAGAGATTGACCATAGCTACTCAGCATCATGGACCAAAGGGTTGAAAGGACTTTTGGATAGTTAACTAGCTCAGCAGTGGCAACCTCAATTCAACAAAATTTACTCGATCATTATTTATTGAGGGCCTACCACATGCTATGTGTGGTTGTATGCTTTGTTCTGATGCTTCACATATACTTATGTTATAATCCCACACTACAGTGTTAAAATTTTGTTTAAATAGCTATAAATTTTTGAAAGAAATTAAAAGAAGAAAATTTCAATTTAAATGTAATAATCCTGAGATGACCCAGATTACATGTTATTGCATATTTGCAATTTCCACTGATCTTAATGCCTATTTGTAGAACAGAAATTTTATCTGCGAATGTTTCTTTCTAGTCTGAAGAATTACTTTGAACAACTAAAAAAATTAGATTTCTGGCAACAAATACTTTGTTTCTGTCCATCTGACGTCATTTTGTTTTCATTTTTGAAGGATATTTTCATTGAATATAAATTGTGATTTGACTTTTATTGTTTCAGCAGTTACAGATTCCAGAATTACTGGCCTTCTTAGTTTCTCATAAAAGTCATTTGTCATCATTCAATCATTATTCTCATGTATGTAATGTGTCTTTCTTTTGTGTGTGTGTGTTCAAGAATTTTCCCTTAAATTTGATTTTCGAAAGTAATAGGTGTGATTTTCTTTAAATTTATACTGTATGGATTTAAGTTTCTTGTATCTGCATGTTTAAGCTTTTTTTTGGTTTTGGTTTGTTTGTACCAAACTAGTGGGGATTTTTGCCATTGATCTTTATGTTTTTTCTGCTCCATTCTTTCTATTCTCCTATTGGTACTCTAATTACATGTGTGTTAGACCATTTTTCTTATTTATTTATTTATTTGTTTATTTTGAGTTGGAGTCTCACTGTCGCCCAGACTGGAGTGCAGTGGCCACTCCCGGCCACCGCAGCCTCGACCTGCTGGGCTCTGGTGATCCTTCTGCCTCAGCCTTCCAAGTAGCTGGAACTACAGGCACACGCTACCATGCCCAGCTAATTTTTTTGATTTAATGTAGAGATGAGGTCTCGTTGCCCAGGCGGGTCTCGAACCCGCGGGCTCAGGCAATCCACTCACCTTAGCCTCCCAAAGGCGTGGGATTACAGGCTGAGCCACTGAGCCCGGCGTTAGACCATTTTAAATTGTCTCACAAGTCACTGCATCTCTGTTTAATGTTTCTTACATTTTTCTTTCTTTCTCTTTCTGGTTAGATAATTTCTATTGATCTGCCTTCAAGGTTACTGACCCTTTCTTTTCCCATCTCTATTCTTGTGTTAGGTCATATCTAGTGGGTTGGGATGTGTGTGTGTGTGTGTGTGTGTGTGTGTGTGTGTGTATACACATATATATAACTCTTCATATATATATATATATATATATATATATATATATATATATATATAGCTAAATTTTCATTTGCTTATTTTAAAATCCCATTTGTCTAACAAGATTCCCCTTCTATTATCTGTTATTCATTATAATCATCTTTTCCCTTAAGACCTTGGTCATGTTTATTGCAGCTACTTTAAGGTACTTGTGTGTTAATTCTAAGAATCTGGGTCATCTCACTGTTAGTGTCTATTGACTTTAAAAAAAATTCACTGTGGATTAAATCTTTGCCCTATTCTTTAGCTCGTCTAGTAATTTGTTATTATGTCCTAGACATTGTGGGTGATACATTGGATAGGCTGATAGACTGCAGTTTCTGATATTGCCTCCTCTCTGCCCCTTTTTAAAGCATATTGAGTTTTTGTTCTAGCAGGCAGCTAACTTGGTTGGACTCAAATTACAAATTGTGTCACCCCTGTGGAAAGCAGCAGCTGAAATCTTTGCTCAGTACTTTCAGACTTCCAGTTGTTACTTTTTGCTCAGTCTTGTAATCTTCCCAGCACATGTGCAGTTCAGGGTCATCCAAGGATTTAGTTGTAGATTTTCTGCAGATTTTGAAGCCTTACCCTTGGTTGTTCTTTCCTTTCTGGAATCTCTTCCCTCACTTTTCAACTGTTCTGTCAGTGGCAAAATTCATCTTTGACACCTCCACCCAAGAAGATGGTGACTTTCTGTTTGTGTTTTAACTATTCTATCTTGCAGACTTCTGTTAAGGGCCAGTTTCCATTTAGTTTCTGCCTGCTCTTTATTTCCAGTACCCTCACATAGTAGTTTTTAAAATATTTTGTCTAAAATTCATAATTACTACCCTTGGGAGGGTTAGTTCAATATAAGCTACTCTGTCATTAATGAAAGCTTGACTTCAGATCTTCTCATTGTTTAAGAGAAGCCAGAAGTAAGGATTTTTCTGTGAAATCTCTTGATTATTAATTGTAGGCAACTATATTGATATTTAAAACACTCTCTTTGAGGGAAAGAAAAATATTTCTGTGGATCAAATATGGTCTGTAGGCCCCCAGTTAACAAAATCTGATTTAGTTCAGCTCACCATTTAAAGATGGAAAAATAAGTTCAGAGAGGGGATGAGACTTCCCTGAGGTCCTTTGGTATATCATTGCAGATTTTGAACCAACATTTCTGACTCTTACCTAAGTGTCTCTTCTACTAGGCCAAGTTAATGTTCCTTTCTCTGCCTTCTGGAATAGACAACAGCTCAGGTGCTGTAACACTGGATAGAGTTTCTATGAGAGGGGTCAGAGAATAACCCTTGCAAAGAGCAAGGAATAAGTAAGGCCAGCTGAGAAGGAACGCCATGGCAAGGCATTACTGGACTGCTTTCTTGTCTTTCCCTTGGCTCACTAAATGTTTTTGGCACAGCAAGGACAGACAGACAGCTGCCTGGTGGACAGACTCAATCCCTCTGAGTCCAGCTCTCATCAGATCATTCTTATATTTAAGGTTGCCAGTTCTCCCCTATGGCCATGTGAGCTATTTGATGTTCCAATCCAAAGCACTGTCATGCTAGAGAATTTTTTCCTGAGCTCTGTCCTGTCACCAAATGTCACTATGTCCCTGTACAGGCAGACGGGCAGCATGTGGCTGCACCTGGGGCCTTGGGATGCTTCTCTCATAAATGGCAGATTTAGGACCAGACAAGGAATTGGTACATCAGCAATAAATCCTGTGAAGGATAATGCCAGATTCATTTGGCTGCTGGCATTTGATTTGTGGGTGTGTTAAAGGTCTCACAACCTCTTAGAGGAGTATGATGAGAAAAATATGGTTCAGACTGCCCATCCTAGTTCCTTGTTGGGCTTTGGGTATTCAACAAGTAGGCAAATGGAAAAATTAAATATCAGGCTTCCAGGTCTGTCCTTCCCCATTTTATAACATTAGTAACTTTGGCTTTAAACCTCAGTTTCTGTTTCCTGGGCTCCTTTTGTCTTCTTTGGTAGTTACATCCTGTCCACTGCAGACTTCCCCTCCCTCACACTCTCTCTCTCTTTTGCCAAGGGTTGACTCTAAGATGATCTCATGTCAGCCACAGACCACCAACACAATAATGTCTCAGGGCTAGAAGAAACTTTTCAAGACTTTTGGTTCAACGTCTTTGTGTCACATATAGGAAACTAAGACTGAGAGGAATAGGAAGCTACCTGAAGTCATATGGCTGCTTAGGGGAAAAGGCACATGTGGAACTCAGTTTTCTAGGCCCTTCCTCACCAGTTCAGGGCTGTTTCTTACCTAACTGGAGTCATTTTAATTTTGGCATGAAATTAAGTTAAAACATTATATCAGGAGTAAAACTCCTCTCTACCTAAGGGTGGATGATTTGACCTACTTCCTCCTGTCCTTAATCCTGGTGTGGTACTAGTTTTAACCATATAATATTGCCAATATTTGACCAGTTTTACCTATAAAAATATCAGTTTCATACTGTTCAACCTAATACTTAAGGGATAAGAAACTTTATATATAGATTTTTAAAGCCCAGTTCACTTGACCTTTTTCTTTGGGTGACTATTGATTACTGGGGACGGGTGTTGGGGGTTGGCTCAGGTGATTGAAACATGGTGCTGATGAACTCAGATCACAGGTCAGAGGACTGTGTATGTTTCTGACCTTGTCTCTTTTCCCATGCCAATTTGCAAGTCTCGCTATAGGCAGCCATCCTATCAGTAGCATTCCAAATGCTGGGTTTTGGGTACTCAGGTAGGCAGGTGGCCAGAGTGCAAGGAGGTCGATCTCCAGCACAGGCATCTGTGGTAAAGTGACAGGTGAAGGAGCTGTGGATGCTGATGAGCCTGACTTCAAGTCTTGGATGCACTCCCTTTTAGCTGGGTGACCTTGGGCATACTGTTAAGTTCTCTGGTTTTTAATTTTCTTCTCTTTAAAATGAGAGTGAAAAGATTTACTTCATGATTTGTGAAAATTAAGTGACATAGTATGCAAAAATGCTTGGTCAGTACTTGTCACATAGTGGGAGCTCAATAAATAGCTTTTGTTGAAAACGCAATGCACATTTCATGATACCAGACTGCCAAACCAGTAATGACATCTTTGATTCTGCACAACAGTTTGTGCCAATCTCTGTTCCTTCTTCCTGTCTCTTTGTCACCTTACTGCTAGCTGTTTCAATGTTCTTGCTAGATAATTGGATTCTGTGGATACATTTTGTCCTCCCATGGAGAATGTATTTTTTATGGAGGACAATACTACCACTTAGAGCCCCTACTATTACTTCTTCAGCTTTGGGTTCATAGAAGAACCTTGAATTAAATAAATTGTTGAATAAAACAAGCTTCTTTGCAGACACTCACACACCTACTGTATAATCCAGTAGAGATTCCCCCAGTGGCATTTGCATAATATTATGTGGTCCAGCCCCACATTTAATGGTTGGTGATTGTGAGGGTTAAAGGTGGCTTTTCTGAAATCATAGTAGCCTGGCTCTTAGAGTCTGACACCAGCACTCTGTGTCCTCTGGGGAAAGTGCTGCTTCCACCCATAGATTATCGGGGAATCCCAGCCAAGTTCCAATTGCCCTGTGATAATGTAGTACTTTGTTTCTGAGCAGGTTAAGAACTGATATCCCCATTATGTGGCATATCATGAAATGAATGTTATTGTTAAGTATAAGGACAGGGCATATTAGTGGTATCTTTTATTACACAGTCTTCATTATAAAAGGACAGCTATTGCTAAAGTAGTCCCCATTTGATAGGTAGCGGGACATTGTTCTTGTGCTGTTGGTGCTGATTAAGGCTGGGATAATGCACTGTTCCTGCCTGTTACGTCCATCAGGAAACAAGACAGACCAAGGTAGAATAGATGAGCATATGTTGGCAACAGATTAAAAAGACCAGTGTAAAGTCCATTAATAATTCTCATATTTAGGATTTGCTTTCCACTGTACTTACTGAATCTGCAACATTTAATCTCTTCTCTGAGAGACCAGCTGAGAGAACCTTTTTCCCCCTTCTGAGTGATAGGCCTGGATTTTCAGAGACAGGGCATTTGTCTGTCAGGGCCCATGGCTGCTGTGGTGATTTACTTGCCGTCAGATGATGTTGGTGTCCGGTTGGTGATATAGCCTTGCTGGATATGGGGAAATTTGTTACCTTTAGCTTTGACAGGAAGATAATTGCTGATGGTTAACAGAACTGAGCCAAATCCATTGGTTTTTCAGTAACACAAGCATAGGACTGGCTTTGAGAACCCTGTTTTTCCCTGCATAAACTCCAATTCCAGACTTTTTTGTGAAATATGTGTGAGTGTATGCTTGCATCTTGATGGAAGTGTACCAGATTCCAGATTATTCTCCTTTTTTTAAAAATTGCTACAGCATACCAGCATGAGGACTGAAGGAGCTGTTGTTCATGCTACAAAGAAAAGACATTAGAGGAGTTGGGGAGGGGGCGAGAGAGAGAGAAAAAGAGAGAGAGAGAGAGAGAGAGAGAGAATGTTTAGCAGGGGTGTCCTGGAATACCAGAAGCAGTTGGCTACTTGCAAAAGAGGTTTGTCATCATGGAACATCTTTTGTTAGGCATCTCTCCTGAGAATACATAAATCTGAACCTCCATCATGTGGCTTGTCACTTTTTCTTTTTCACACTGTGCAATCAAGTGATTGGTTCAACAATGTCTTATAATATTTGAACCTTGAGGGCTTCTCAGGAAAAGTCTTAAAAGGACGGGAAGAAACTCACAGGGTCTCAGGGGATGGCCACGTGCTTCAAAGAGTGGTGCACAGGCTGTGGTCTTGGGAGGATGGTGAGCTTACATGATTTTCCTTGAAGAGAGGATGGGGAGTGGGGAGCCATGGGGTATAATTTTTCTCTGGGAGTATAGAGCAGGAATAGAACTATCCTGTAGCCCTTTCTCTCTCATCCTTTGGCCGTCATGATGAAGGACCCCAAGAAGCCCCGACATTATGCTTCTCCCCTTTGGAGCCCTCCATCTGGAGCTTGAGATGCTCTACCCCAGTGACTTGGCAGGCTTGGGGGGGGGGGTCTATGTTTACCCACAGGGAAGCTTGCTTTCTAAAGAAACCAGAGGCCAGGCTCGGTGGCTCAGCCTGTAATCCCGCACTTTGGGAGGCCAAGGTGAGTTTGCCTGAGCCTGCGGGTTCGAGACCCACCTGGGCAACTTGGCGAGACCTCATCTCTACAATAAATCAAAAATTAGCCGGGCATGGTAGCACGCGCCTGTTGTTCCTGCTACTTGGAAGGCTGAGGCGGAAGGATCGCTGGAGCCCAGCAGGTTGAGGCTGCGGTGGCCGGGAGCAGCCACTGCACTCCAGTCTGGGTGACAGAGTGAGACTCCAACTCAAAAAAAAGAAGCCAGAAACAAAGTCTTCTGATCTGCAGTTACTGTGTGCTGAGAGCACAAGTTCTCACCTCCCTTTTCTTCTGCCTTTTGGAGAATTTTCATCCTACCCCAAGATGTTAGGAAGAGGGCAGGTAGTGTGGATACTGTTAAGGCTGCCATGTGCTGGAGTTAGGACTTTTTCTGGGTGGCAGTCATGTCTTCCTGAAATCCCAGAGAATCCTAGGTCCTTCGGTTTTGTGGGAGAGGGTCTCTGACCATCATCATGGTTTCCAGAGGCAAGGAATCTAGCAGAGCCCTTGCCAAGATAGCAGGATGTTTAAGGGGAACCAGAGGCTGCCCTCCCTGTTTAGCCCTGTGTGTGAATGGCCATAACTTTTGGAGGCTCATCACCCTTCCTTATTGCTCGCATCTGTCCAGTGACGAGGCACTCATCACCTTTGGCCAACAGAGTCATTCGCTCTGTAGCCACTGCCTGGGCCAGTGTCCTCCTCAGTTCCTTCCTTGACTTTTGTAATGGCATCTCAGCTAGTTTGTGCCTTCAGCTTCCCTGCCCTTGGATGTATCTTCCTCACTGATTTGACACTTACCTTTCTGAGACGCTTATCTGGCCACAGTGCTCTGATAGCAACTTACTGCCTCTTCGACTGCTTCCTACCTTGCACCATAGTTCTATCCACAGTTGGCTGCTCTTTCCTTCCAAACTGTGTTCTCTTTGAGGGCCAAGTCATCATTCTGTGTTTGTTCTCCTGAGATGTTCATTCCTCTCATCTTTGCTTGTTAAATTTTCTTATCATTCAAGGCCCAACATCAAAGCCATGACCCCTAATTGAAATGAAGTCCTCTTTGGGGACCACTTGTTATATTCTTAGTAATAATACTTTTCATGTGCTCACATCTGTGTCACTTATTAGCTGGTAAGTCCCTCGAGGGCCCAGAACGTATTGAGCCCTACTTTGCCTATCACCTGGCATCACCCACTGCACACAATGGTTGCTCAAGAACTCTGAGTGAGTGAACAAGTAAAGTTTGAGTGTGATGATCTCCTTACAGCTTCTGAATTGTTTATTGCTAGTGCCTGGTAAATGGCTTAGTTCTTTAAGTTCGTGTTTTATTGAGAACCCACTGTGCACACCGCATCAGTATTTAATTGGAGAGAGACCCATAAATCATCACTTCCTACACCCAATGTAGACATCACCAGTGGCCACAGAATCTCTCTCAGTGAGACCTAATATCGCCTGTGAACTTGGCTCCATGTGTCATCCCTGGCAGCTGCTACCCATCATTTGGAGTTTGCATCTGAAGTGTATTGTCCTGCTATCCCTGGTTCAGTTATGGTGAGAGGTCCTGAGAAGGTTGATATTGTCCTTCCCAAGGGCACTTATAATTCACTAAGGAGAGTAAGTAAATATGTTTAAAGTGTGTAGTATGTGGAACATTAAGGGAGTAACAAGACGCTAAGTGATTCTGAGCTAAGCGGGTGGTACGAAGCGAAGATGGGGTGCAAATGGTATTAGGGGAGTTTGGAAAGTGAGAGAAGATGCTGAGCCACTGAAATCAGAGACTTCTTGCTGGAGGAGGTGGCTTTAAGGGTGACAGGAGATGGGAGAACAGCTTGTGGCAGGAGGAGAAACAGTACAGGCTGCTACTCCAAGGCAGGGCTGACAAGGGAAGCGCTTTATGTTTTTTTCTTATAGTCAGGGCAACCTCTAGCAATGAAGAGGCCTGTGGCTCGAGGACCTGGGTGACACTGCCATGGCATAATCCTTGATTTGAGAACTGGTGCATATTACTGCTAATCCCCTTTTTAATTCTTTACTGTGAGCGATCATTAAGGAAAAAAAAAAAAGTCATCATTCTTGAAATCTGCCTCTAACCCCAGATCATTGTTTTCCACAGTGAAAAGCTAGAATATTTCTGTGTGTTTGCTTTGCTCTCCATGGGTAACCTCTCTTCCCGCATGATAAATATACATTTGAAAATATTGATTTGCTGCTCCCCCTTTGAAAAGCTTAAGAAGGCTGACCTCTGCCTTGGCGTTCTCTGACTTGAATTTTTCAGACTGACCAATCGACCCCTGGAAAGGCTGAGAAACGTTACCTGCGGTCCTGGAGGGCCCTTCCGGGGGATGGAGGCCACAGTGGTGGCAGTCGTTTGGCAAATGCCTGAAAGGAGGGCCTTTTAATAAAATGCTGTGTGTCCGTGGCTCAAATCTAATGACTTTTAAATAGCTCAAAGGAAGAGGAAAGCCTCCACTGGAGTCTGAAAATCACCCCCGGGGAAGTGCCATTTTCCAGACTTGTCTCAGAAACCCTGGGGTCCCCGAGGCCCTGAGTGGATGACGGTATGGTGTGCCTTCAAGTTTGCTTCTTCCCAACCTCCCACCCCCACCCCGCCTGGTGCTTCTCGTTTTATTTTCTTTCTTTGGTTTTACCACGGTGTGACCTCGTGTTGTATTTTTTCTGAATGACAATGAAAGTAATTGAAAATATTGATTGGCAGTACAGTTAAGTTGTCAACACAACCATTTAATTTGTCAGGAGGACTTGTTAAATTGTCAAAAATCATATAAAAAAAACTCCTTCAGTCACTGATGATATACATTAGAGATGTTCATGAATCAAATGGGCCATTTTGGAGATAAGTGTTGAAGAAAGATTCTGAAATGGTTTTCTTCAGATACGTTTGTGTTATCTTCCTCTCTCTCTCTTTCTCTCCCTCCCCCCCACATTACAAAGAATATTGAAATGATTTGGGCAAGGCAAGGTGAGCGAGGGATACTTTTTGAGTGGAGGCCTCACTAAAAGCTGTCATGGTAGAAATAAGACCTTTATATTAGGATAAATTAAATTAGGAGATTCTGAGTCATATGCCCTGAAGTTATTAATAGGACAAAAGGCTTGGGGGATTACTTTTCCCCTTGTGTGTAGGATTTAAAATATCTTGGGATCCTTTTTTGTTCTTAAAGAGATTGTCTTTTAGGGGTTCATGGCTTTTGGCTATGCCAGCACTATTTGTGGGTTCCTGTTTTTAGTTTTCTTTCTGTTCAGATATTTGGGACACTATTATAACTGCAGTTTCACCGGCTGTTGGTAATTTAGTTTCCTAAAGGCCTATGTGCCTAAATGGAATCGGTAGTAGCTTTGTTTAGATAAACTTAAGAATAGTGTTATCTGCTATCCCTTGGTCGAGACAAGTCAGGTCATTCATTCTTTATATCATTAGTCTTTAGCTCTATTTAATATAATAATATATTAAGGCTCAGAAATCCAACTTGATCCAGCTTAAGGGAATAAAGGATTTTATTGGAAAGCTACTTGGATCACTCCCATAGTTCACAAGAAGGCTGGTGTGGTGTGTATAATTCTAAGAAGGACCCCTCAAGATTCTTTGCCCCCTAGTCCCCAGCTCCTGTAATGAGATACCACTGCCCTGATTGTGTTGAGTTATATGGCACGGTGGACCTTTTAAAGGGGAGATTATTCAGGTGGGCCGAATCTAATCACATGGGCCCTTAAAAGCACAGAACTGTCTTCAACTGGTGGAAGCAAAAGACATCATAGATGTTCAAAGTATGAGAAGGATTTGATATGCTGCTGCTGGCGTGAGGATGGAGAGGCTCATGTGAGAAGGATCACGCAGCTTCTGTGAGTAGAAAGTAGATCCCAGCAGGAAGCCAGCAAGGAGTCAGAGACATCAGCTCTACAGCTACAAGGAACTAGATTCTGCTAGCAATCTGAATGCTAGGCAAGTGATGCCCGCCCGCACCTCTGGAAAAGAGGTTAACACCTTGATTTTGGCCTTGTGCTACCCTGACCATAGAACCCAGATGAAGAGTAGGGCAGTTGAGTGCAGTCCTTGGATTGAGTCATGAGTCTATGTCTGTAGCCAGGCACCAATGTCTATCCCACTACAATAAGCAGCCCCCCACCATAAACTCACGTGCAGTCCCAAAGAAGTAAATGCAGTTCTGGGAAGATAATATTATAAGTGCTTGCTACAAGTAATACTGCAGCCTATGTTACTAAAATTTATGGGTTTTTCCCCCCACATTTTAATGTCTCTGAAATGGAATGCATCTTTTCAAGGCATGGTGTCTTCTGAAAGAAAGATGATGGCCAGGGTCTGCTGTAGCATACTTGTCTCTGCCTATACTTGGGCAGCCTTGGATGCTTTTCCTGTTTGCTCCTCTGAGCTGTAACCTCTGGGGTTTCTGTCAACAAACTACCAAAGGACCATTTGAGGAGAAACTCTCAGTCTGGTTTTTGTCTGAAACCTTCTGTTGATAGTTCCTGGTAAGATTGAGAAAGTGCCAGTATCAAAACTTGCAGAACACTTGTCGATGGCTATAGCAGCTATGCTCTTACTGACAGAGAAGATGATATTTTGCGTGAAAAACACAAATATTGGTAAACTCTGAGTTGAAAATTGATTTTGAAGAATTGGGCAATGAGTGGGAGACGTTTTTGGAATGCCTTATTTCATGTATCTCATATATCTGTATATATACAGGGGGTGCCAGAACAATGTATACATTTTTTAAAAAAAATTTTTAAAGATATGGGGTACAATTCAGGGTTAGGTATACAAATGTTCATTTTGCAGCTGCCTTTGTTGATGAGATATGCCTTCCATCCCTGCTGGAGATTCCAAAGACTGCCAGTCCTGCCCTCTCACCCCACGGCAGCTTGCCACTACTATCCTTTTTTTTATAGTATTATGATAATTCTCACTCATAAGCAGACCTTGGACAATTATTGTGTACACATTTTAAGTATAATGTTCACTCAAAAGATGGCATTAATCAAATGGATGCTAGCTTTACCTTGCAACAGGCACAACAGTCAAAGAAAATGGCAGAAGCATGGCTGAGCAAGCATCATACTAAACATTACTACCATAATTCAATTCAACTTTGAAAAGTAATACATAGATAACATCTCTTAAAATGTGTGGCTGGGCGCGCGGTGGCTCAGCATGTAATCCCAGCACTTTGGGAGGCCGAGGTGAGAGGATTGCCTTAGACTGCAGGTTTGATACCAGCCTTGGCGACTGGTCTCTACAATAAATCACAAAAACTAGCCAGATGTGGTGGTGTGCATCTGTAGTTTCACCTACTTGGAAGGTTGAGGTGGAAGATTTGCCTGAGCCCAGTAGGTTGAGGCTACGGTGGCTGTGAGCGTGCCACTGCAGTCCAGCCTGGGTGACAATAGTGAGACTCCAACTAAAAAACAAAAATTGTAGACTTTTTTGGCTACATTCTGTACACACATGCACACATAAATTTATAAATGCACATGAGTTATAAAAATCCGTGTCTAAATTAGTCCAAAAGAACTATTTTAATAAGTATAAAATAAAAATTCAGAGTGGTTGGAAATCATTATGTTGCTGCTTATTTGCTTTGTTTTTCTCAGTGGTACATAAAATCGTGGCATATTAAAATCAATGACATACTAGATTCAAGTAATTTTAAATAAAACATAATCGTTAGAAGATAGGATTATTTTACTCAGAAAAGTGGAAACTGGGGTTTTGGCATTGTGATTGGCTGGAGAAATTGGTGCCTTTTTCCATTCCAAACTGCTGAGGTACCTCTTGAGTAGACACCAGGAGAATAGGTTGAAACTTGATGCAGTTTAAAATTGTGCTGGTTGTGTGCCTCAGCCTCCAAACTCCATAAATTCCTCCTGCCACTCTTTGCCATCTCAGATGTGTCTGAATGCTCACCTGAAATTTGTAGTCAAACATGAGTAGTTTGAGAGGTGAGTGATTGAGACCAATAGCAGTTGGAATAGGTAACCTTGTTGTTTATAACATGGCTTTGCTTTTGTTTCTGGCCTAAGGTGGTATTCTGTTATTGCAGAAAGGATACAAAGGACCGCACGTTTGTAACATTTTCCCTACTATCCAGCTGTGAGACCTTAGTCTCAATATTTGTCTACTTGCAAGTCTCTATTTCTATATCCATGTAATGAGAGAGCTAAACTATGGCACTTCATATGTTGCTTCCAGTGTTAATATTTTGTTTTCACAAAATTTGTTCAGTGTTTCCATTATTGCATTTCTTTGGTTTTTCAATCCTTTATAGGGTGGTATGTATTTTTTGAGTGCCTGTGGCTTGCTGAGTTCTGTATGGGAGAAAAGCTAAAGATGGGATTGTTACCCTCAGAGAACTTCCGTTTCATTCCAGAGAGAGAGCAGAGATCTGAAAATGGGAATAGTTCAAAGAACATGTAGGTAGCTAGCAGAATGAACCACAAGGACTATTAGAAACTACAACCTTCTGGAGAGGGTTTTGTTTTGGTTAGCAGGGAACAAGCTGGAGGATAAGGGGTAAATGGTCTGTGAACTTAAATAAATCAGGAGTGCTTATTGCGTTTGTCTACCGGAGTCTCTGCATTGCCTCTCATTTGTCCTCATTCTGGGCATTTAAATGGGGCTGATGTCAGCTGTGAAACATAAGCACATGTAGGCACCACTTTTTCCCCTGGGCTTCATTCAGACACCTCTGAAGCTCAAAACAGGAACTGGATGTCTGAGCCCCCTTTATTCTACCATTATCGTCTCACACATCACACACATCCCTGCATCCAGGGCCTGGATCACTGCCATAGCCAATTCAGGGCCATCTAATGCCTCAAGTTTTTCTCCTCCCTGAGGTCATCCTGGGACCCAGGTTCCTTCTACCTGGTTGCCCTGCCATTCTTTAACTAATTGTCTTTGTCTTCCTGACCAAGCTGGCTCACCAGCACCATATTTGTGCTGTGTCCCATGGGAAGAGAGGAGGCAGCATGGAGCACAGCCAGGTTCCTTTTTAAAAACATGACATCAACCAGCACACAACACTTTCCTGATATTTCATTAACATGATCTTAGTCACATGACATCACCCAGCTGCAAGAGAGGCTGGAAAATGTAGTCCCTAGCTGGACTCCGTGTGCCCTGTTGCAGCCCAGAAAGAATTCTGTTAAAGGAAGAAGGGAAGACGTGTGCCAGGGGACAGTTGGCAGCCTGCCATAACTGCTATCACTGAAATCTTTGCTTTCTTTGCCCTCCCTTCAACTAAGCAATGAGCTCCTTGCAACCAACATTTATGCTTTTCACCTTTATGGCCTCAATGTTTATAATAGAACTTAGCTCATGGTAGATATTTATAAAGTGTTTGCTAAATGAGGTGAAAAAAGCCACTGAAGGAACAAAGAAATGAATTGATGATGGTATGCACAATTTGGGGCCGTTCGTACTTGTGCCCCCAAGAAATGATCTTTGTGCATGTTTAGCTGAACCATTCACAGGCTATACTGAGGAGTTTGGCCTGCAAGAGGATGGCTGTCTTGATCTGCCATGCAGTCTTTGAACCCAGGACTGGGGAGATGAAGGAATATTTTATTAATCCTTGCACCATTTAGTCTTCTTATCGAATGGCCCAGGCCTATTCTTTGTTACAGACAACAATGAAGGGTGCCTTTAAGAAATCTCCAGTGAGTACCGAGGCATTGCAGATTAGGTCAGTAGAACTGCTGCTAGGTTGAGCATGATGGATGAGCAGGAGAATGAGTTTCTGCTGCACGGTATTGTGAAATCTTTTCATTGTCACCAACGGGCCTATGAGGAACTGATGAATGAGGGAGCAAGTGTCAGAAACGCCCTTCCTTGCCCCAGTACAGTTTTAATATCTCCCTGAGCTACAGGATGAGTATTGATAAAAGTAAAGTTTAAAAATAGCTGCGGAGTGATGGGTAGCCATGATTTAAGGAGAACAGCAATGGGGGTTAGAGAGGGTTCATTTTCCTGAAAGTGCATGAGAGGGAGAGAGCGAGAGGAAGAGAGAAGCTGGAGAGCTGGACTGTGAGGGGAAAGAGCAGGAGGCTTTTATAAGAAGCTAATGTGATGAGGATGACGAGGGCTTTGATGGATGAGTTAGCTCCATCTGGTCGCAGTATATGTAATAAATAGCTGTGCTCGGGTTTGACCTCTCCCACTTACCAGACACATCTTTCTCTTTGGGGATGTCCAGGAGGGAGCTTCCATTAGAGGAAAGAACCCGTCATGAGCGAGAGCTGGGATGTTTATGGGCTTGTGCAGAGGGCAAAAAGGAGATGGTATCCGAGTTACAGGTTTATAAACTGAAAACGGTAGCTTGCACACCTTGCCAAAGATGGTGCCGGCGACCAGAATGCTCTTCCAGGGCTCTGGCCGCTACTGATGTGAGGAGGAGAGAGGGAGGCTGGGAAGAGGTGACTGGGGAGGGGGTTGGTGGCAGCAGTTTCAAGGCTTGTTGAAGGAACATCGTGGTTTCTTGCTTACGGCAGATCTAGGCCCCCTTTGTCACACCTTCTCTTTGCTGTGAGCAAATGTTAAATTAAGCTGGAATTGGCTGGGTCTGTAACTAGGTGTATAATTCGTAACAGGGATGGTTTGGGAATAGGGTGTTCTGGCCAATTCAATTTTCCAGTTACCTTGTTAGAAACATTGTGAAAATGTGTTTGCTTATATTTCTGTCTTAGAATATTCACAGGAGTAAATTTATCATTGCAGGCTTTCGTGTTGGTTTTGGCTTATCATTTTACACATCAATGACTGTTGTCTTCCTCTGAAGGTATAAAATGTGACCTGGGTCCAGAACATTCCCTAAGGGTTCAGATTTAAAAGACCTGCCAGGTTTCTCTAATAAATGTAGTGTTCTGATATTTAATAATCTTTTGGATAATTGAAATTGTATGGATTTATATTCAAGAAATGAAGAGGAAGGAAATGGGATTCGCCACTGGGTGGAATGACTGAGAGTAAATTTGGGGAGAACGTGGATCTGCCTTAAAGAATAAGTGGCAGATCTGATAAATCAACAACTTGTTTGCTTCCTTGGATCCAAAGTGTCTTAGAGAAAAACTAGCCAGAAGGCCCTCCTGCCCTGTGTCCCCAGCCCTTCATGAAGGAGCTGCCTGGATCCCAGGAGAGCAGGTCCCCTGGGTAGCAAGCCAGCTGCAACTTTGCACTGTGTGGAAAAGAGCTGACTTTGGCCAGCACCATCCTGTGTGAGAAGGTAGGGAAGGACATCTGACAGCTTAGAGTCTGGCACAGCACATGTATTAGCCAGAACTATCAGTCCCCACCATGGTGACTCTTGCCTCTGGGAATCTGATCAAAGCTGTGAACCTCCACCCAGAGACAAGCACACATTTTTGTATTGTACAAAGTCCCCTACATACAAATGAGTTCCATTCTGAGAGCACATTCTTCAGTCCAATTTATTCATAAGTCCATCAAAGCTAGCCTAGGTGCCCAACTAACACAATCAGCTATATAGTACTGTACCAGCTAGGTCACCACTGCTTTTATATTTGCTTCCAGACATCTTGGGCTTGAAATAAAGATACTGTACTACTGTACTCTATATAGTACTGTACAGTAAAGTACACAAAAGCATAACCACTTATAGAGGATGCATGTGCATGACAATGTACACCAGAATTGAACATGCGAACACATGTTCTCATCTTCAAAAGCTCACAACTTGAATGTTTGTATGTAGGGGACATATTGTAATTTCAAAGGGGATTTTAATGACACCCTCTGAACTCCTTACTAGGTTAAGAACTCAGCTAAGTGATTATAAAAGCTTATTTCATTATGTCTTTGGTTTTAACACATACACATACACACATACATACATACACACATACATACATACAGAGGGTGCCAACAATGTATACACATTTTAAAGAAGGAAAAAACTTTATTAAAATTGTAATACTCAATACATACTAATAACAAAAGATGAATACAAGTCATGTTTGACTTCTGCAATTCAAGAGGTGTTCATAGTGGTTACCATCAACGTCCAGACACTTCTGATTATGGCGAGCTACTACAGGACTTGTTGCTGTGTGAGACTGCCCGGATCTTACCTTGTGCACATCACATACAATACCATGCATCTCAAACTTATCACAAATGTGTGCAGCTGTTAAGTGTGTTGCATATTCATGCCTCCATTGTCATTGTACAGCCACAACGTTCTCAGATTTCAGATATCACTTCCAAATGGTCTTGTGGCTGGGTGTGGTGGCTCAAGCCTGTAATCCCAGCACTTTGGGAGGCCGAGGTGAGAGAATTGCCTGAACCCAGGGGTTCAAGACTGGCCTGAGCAACTTGGTAAGACCTTGTCTCTACAATAAATCAAAAAATTAGCCAGGTGTGGTAGCATGTGCCTGTGGATCTGGCTACTTGGATGGCTGAGGGAGAAGAATCGCCTGAGCCCAGCAGGTCAACACTGGGGTGGCAGGGAGTATGCCACTGTACTCTAGTCTGGGCAACATAGTGAGAGTCCGACTCAAAAAAAAAAGGTCTTGGGCTCCTTGAATGACAATTGTGCTTCTGCCATTGTCTTTGCTAATTGAGGATGCCAGCATTCATTTGATTAATGCCATCTTTTGAAAGAACATCATACTACACATTGCTACCGTAAATTCAATTCAGCTTTGAAACATAAAACATAGATAGCATTGCTTAAAATGTGTATACATATTTTGGCACCCCTGGTATACACATATGTTTATGCCCTGTGTATATGTATACACACCTATGTATTTATCATATACATATATATATATTTGCTTACACGGTGAAATGACTGATATCATCCAACTAGTTGATGATCATCAGTATTCAATATCAAAGAAATCCCAAGACCCTGCCTGCTTACCCTGCCTGCTTACCAGCATTTAATTTGTTATTCATGTAATATTAAAAGTTTTGGTGCTTCTGTTTAGCTTGAATGTTAATTATAAACCATGACAGAAATTCTCCTTTTGCAAAATATATAAAAGGATTAAAGCTACCAGGTGGGACTATCCAGTGACACAGGTCTAGTTTGTCTTTGCTGCATTCCATCACTGTCTTTACTCCTTCCTACTCTCTGCTACTCAGTTTCCCAAATGCCTCCATCCTGGCCAGCCCTCTGTATCATGCTCTCATGTTGCTTCATTTTCTCTTCAGAACCCTAGTTCCTCAGTTTAATAGTCTTAGCTAGATATCAGGAGGAAAACAGAGCTTGGAGCTAATTCATACTAGAGTGTGAATACCTGATCACTTTAAATTCCCTGTGAATAGTCATATTTAGAAGAGGATATGTTTTAACTCAAATTAATTTCAAGTTACTGTATTTGGGAAAATGGCAACGGAAGAATTTTTTTTCAAGAGAGCTATGATAACAGAAGAATTTTAAGCAACAATGTTAAAGAAAAGCAGACAAAAAAAATTGGCTGCAAAAAAAAAAAAAAAAAAAAAAAAGAAAGCAGCTGAAGAGACAAAGGATGATAAATGTGAGTATTGTTCTTCATGGGAGAACCACTTGGAAAGGTTTGAAGGCAGAAACCAACCTTAGGCACCAGGGACAGAAAAGGGAGGAAAAAACATGTGCAGAATTTTTTAATCCTTCTAACTGGAGGTTTCTATGATGGGAAAGAGATTGGTTTTAATCAAATTTTAAGGGATAAATCTAGTCTCACTACTAAAAACGGCTATCCTACTTATAGAGGCAGATTTGTCAAACCCTTTGGTAGACTTTAGATGTTTTTGTTGTACAAGGGGGTACCTGATGGAAAAATACTGGAGCCAAGATGAACAAAGAAAAGTTGTGAATCTCAGTAGCTGCCTCCATGATATCCTTTCTATTATGATCATAACAGGTGCTCATCAAAGAAAAAGCAACATAGAAAAAAGAGAAATATTTCCAATAGTCTTGCCAGCCCCCCAATTTAAAAACTCTTAATATTTTGATGTATTTCCTTCTAGTATTCTTCTACTTTTTAATATAGAATATTTTTTATCTTGGCTCTTTGCTTGATTTTGTCGTACATGCATTTTTCATATAATTATATACTCCTAATGAAAAGTACTCTAATCACCTAATCACCTTGTAGCAAGGATGTTGTATCCTTGTTTTGTTTTACTGTTATTCAGCTCACAGGCACATGTGTTTCCCATGTTGATTTTGGTTTCTTTCGTTTGAAGTCTTAGAAGTAGAGGTACTAGGACAAAGTATGAACATGTTGAAGGGTCCCTGAGACCTACTGCCACTTTGCTTTGGCAAGAGGTTATCACAGATTACACTGTGATTAGAGCCAAGTCTTGAGTATAGATTTTGAAAGACAGCAGAGTCCCGACTGGGCACGGTGTCTCAAGACTGTAATCCCAGTGCTTTGGGAGGCCGAGGTGAGGGAATTGCCAGAGCCCATGGGTTCGAGAACAGCCTCAGCAACTTGGTGAGACCCCATGTCTACAATAAATCAAAAAATTAGCTGGACGTGGTAGCACGTGCCTGTAGTTCTGGCTACTTGGAAGCCTGAGGTGGAAGGATCGCCTGAGCCCAGTGGGTCAACGCAGGGGTGGCCGTGAGCATGCCACTGCACTCTAGCCTGGGTGATGGAGTGAGACTCCAACTCAAAAAAAAGAAAGAAAGACAGCAGAGCCCAGTTGAGGGCTGAACTACAGCGGGTCCTCCTTGAAAGTAGAAGAAAGAAAATGAAAAGGAGACGAGTGTTGACTTTTTAACACTGATGATCTCCTATAAAGGTGCATTCATTTGCTAGGGCTGCCATCACAAAGTACCACAAACTGGGTGGTTTGAACAACAGAAATTTATAGTCTTAGTTTTGGAGGCTAAAAGCCCAAGTTCAAGTTGTTAGTAGGGTTGGTTCCTTCTGAAGGCTGTAAGGGGTAATGTGTTTCAAGCCTCTCTCTTAGCTTCTGGTGGTATTGGAAATCTTTTGCATTCCTTGGCTTGTAGAAGCATCACCCTGATCTCTGCTTCATCTTCACATGGCATTTCCCTGTGTGCTTGTCTGTGCCCAAATTTTCGCCTTTTATGAGGACACCTGTAATATGGGTTTAGAGTCCTATCCTACTCCAGTATGATCTCATCTTTATTACATCTTCAGCGACCCTATTTCCAAATAAGGTTCAAGTGTGAGGTACTTTAACATATGAATTTTGGGGGGGACATGATTTAACTCACAGCAATGGGGATCTATTAGGCACTAGGAGTGAGCCACCAGGGGGAGGCATGAACAAGTCACTTTTCTTCTCTGGGCCTGGGTTTCTACCTCTCTAAAATAAAGGTGTTCGACTAGTGTTTCTCAAAGTGGGCTCACCAGACCAGCAGAATTAGCATTACCAGGAACTTGTTAGAAATGAAAATTCTCAGGCCCTAACTTAGAACTACGGAATCAGAAACTCTCCGGTACACGCTGAAGTTTGAGGATGAGAATTCTGAAGTGTTGACATCCAGAACACATGCTGGAGTGCATTGCCCCATGCATGTGTCCTGCCTGAAGGGATGCAAGTCTAATAAATGATCCCAGTCAGTTTTTTAAACTCAAATGATAATCTAGTTTTTGTCCTAGATGAGTAAAGTGACTAATTCTCAAGTTTTTACAAGGCCCTTCTGTTCTTCCAGTTTGCATCCCATACCTCCGGAAAAATACATTCACTCAAAGTAATGTTTATTGATCAAAGAACTGTACCAGGCCTTGGCACACATTTTTGAACACACATTCCTTGGGCAACAAAGTGGCTGTTGCTTTGCCAAACTACAACTTGCCTCCTGTTATTTCTATTTGCTGAGGGATAGTCAAGGCCTGCAAGATGGCTTGGCCCATGGACCCAGATATAGAAACATCCTGTTATTGATGTATGGATTGTGCATGAAGGCCTAATGGAGACTACTGTGGGGTTCAGAGAAGCCCAATTAGGGAATTAATTCATTAGAGCCCAGCATACATGCTGCTATATCTATTTATTTATTTAGGCTAATGTCTTTTGCTTATCTTCTTACAGCCATAAGTACCTGTCAATAGTTGATAATGTACTTGAATTTCCTTTAGCATATTAAAATTTTACATATTGGACATTTTATGACAGGAACCAAAGTGTACTTTTTCCTTTGGCATCCTGACATTTAGGGTCTTATTTAAACTAATAAAGGAATATGGCAATATGAGTCACACACTGGCCAATCAATTTTCTCCGCATCTGGGAATACTGCATATGCTTTTTTTCCTAGCCATTCTACCTGTATGAATGTTGGTAACCTTGTTAGAGAGCAAAGCTGTGCACAGAATATTGCTTATCACGTTTCCCACATCATCAGCAGCAGGATAACATCTGCTTTGTTTCTTTCCTTCGTTCCCTGGTAAGACACTTTATTTACCTCATTCCTACTTATTGTGTTTTATCCTTTACTTTTTCATACAATAACTTGAGCTCCTTGCTGTCACAGTGCCCATGTGACTTAGCCAAAAGAAAGATTATTTTTGTGGGAAGATCATAGATCTGGGTGCCTGGGAGCCTGGGTTCCAACCTCAGTTTGTTGAGTCTCAAGGTGAGTCCAGGAAGGTTACATCTTTCTCCCTGCTTTCTCTCTCAGTTGTCAGGTGGAATGAGACCTGTTATATCTGCCTTTGAGTGAGGGTGATAGAGGGGAAAAATGAAATAGTAGATGTGGCATTGTTTTGGAAAATAGAAAGCAGTGTCCCGATGCCATGGATTCCATGTATATCCATGCACATTTGAAATTTTTGTCCAGTTCAGATTAAAGACGACTTTATTATTACCATTAAATCTGCTTACAGAGCAAATATGCTAATGTGTATGTGCTTAATGGTGGCAGACTTGTCTTAATCCTTCTTGCTTTGGGGTGCTGCATTTCATTTTCTGGTGATGCGGACCTGGTAATGATCACTACTGATTTTACTACATTTTATTAATGTTATTTTTATGATCCTGCAGGAGATAATTAGTTTTGGATTTGTTGTTTTTTTTTCATTTTCATATTATGAAATTTCAAGCTAAATAGTAACGTGATGGGGAGGAGTGAAATAGCACAGAGAAGGAATGTGTTACACATAAACTCAATCCAGAAACCATGTTTAACATGAATTAAAATGAATGTAACCCTGTGTCCATTATTTATATCTATTATGTGGAAAACAGAATTGGATGTTAAGAAATGTTCAGTTCCTCCCTTCTGAAAGCATCCAATTAACACACCATCCAGAGGGGGAAAATTGAGGGGTTGAGGTAGATAGGAAACATTTTCTTTGATTTATTTATTTTAAAACCTTCCTTTAATTTCTAACAGTTAATAAAACCAGACATCGACTGGTTTGAACTAATTAACTTTCTTTAAATCAGTGTGAGTGAATTTCAAGTCAGCCTGTGTTGACACAGCCTGATGTTTTGTTTTCTTTTAAAAATCTGTTTTTAGACCAGTAGGTCTGAGTTTGAGCAAAACTTCTCTTCACATATAAAATGATCAAAATGGTGGAATTAGGAGAGCAGTTCTCTAACCATACATCAGATCTTTGTAGAAGGTGTCACCCCTGTATGTGCCCAGAGAAAGTTCTCAGTAGACTTTAATGTATGGAGGTTAGTTAGGATCTTGGTTAAGAGTACCTGTTCAGGAGTCAAATGACCTGGGTTTGAATCCTAGTTTTAGCTCGAACTATGGTTGTCTTGAGTGAGTTACTTTCCTCGTTAAGTCTCAGTTTCCTCATCTGTAGAATGGGAAAAACAGTAGTACCTAACTAACTCTAAAGGTTGTGTTAAGAAGGGAGACACTGTTGCATGTGAAGTATTTGGCACCATGCCTGGTATCAACAAGCTCTCCAATATTAGCTATTATTGTTGTTGCTTATATTACTATGACTGCTATCATAATAATTATTAGTAATGTGACTGAGGAACAAACATTATCTGTTACAAATTAGGTCAGGACAGCACTTCAGGGAATAAGACAAGTAAAGGATTGAATCCACAGCCTTTTGAAATCAATGATAAATTATGACAATGCATCTTTAGAAATATATTTTATGTTTATGAAAATGACTAGTTTAGAATTGACATTTAGGACTTCTAAGCTGTGCAAATGTGGTAGACTTAGATGAATGGCCATGTAAATGCCAGAAGTAGGCTGTTTATTTATCCATACCCCATGAGTGAATTAGAAGGTGATTATGAAAAAAACCCCTACCTGTTGGGCTCTATGATGCTGTTCCAGACTGGCCCAGCTTTGTTTCCTTTCCTCTGTTTCCTGGACAGTTTTAGGATCACAGCATCTGAACTTCTCTCAAAATATTTATTTAGTAATAAATCTCTAGGTATCTGCAAACTCCAGACTTGGGCTTAGTGAAACAGAGATTCAGAATCCCAGATTTCTCCAAAGCAAGGGTTCATGACTTTTGTACCCACACCATGGTGCCTAATCCTCCGTCTTCCTTGGCTCACTGATCCTGAGTTTATATTCATGCATTAAAGGGGGCAGTGGAGTGATGCACAGTGAAGCCCAAATGTCAGCCATTCA
>NW_007255412.1:397961-465461 GCF_000164805.1 Carlito syrichta | reverse complement strand
TAGATTGCTTGAGTCCCTAGGTTCGAGACCAGCCTGGACAATTTGGTAAGATCTCGTCTCTACAATAAATCAAAAATTAGCCAGGTATGGTAGCACGTGCCTGTAGTTTCGGCTACTTGGAAGGCTCAGGCAGAAGGATCACTGGAGCCTAGCAGGCCGATGCCTGGGTAGCCATGAGCGTGCTACTGCACTCCAGCCTGGGAGACAGAGTAAGACTCCAACTCAAAAAAAAAAAAAAAAATGATGATGCCATCTATTTGTTCAGTGTGTCAAACTCTTGAGAATACTTTCATAGCCACTGTTATATTGGATATTCTAAATAACCTAAAAAGGTGGGAAGAGCCCTAGTTAACGTCCTGGGTCTAGAGCTGGGACTCCGAGGATGAACAGCATGCCCAAAGTCACATAGATAGTAAAGAGCAAAACCAAGGTGCAGTCTTTTCACTCCTGGTCCAGTACTATTTCCATCGCTGTCTTTCATAGTGGGTAGTTTCACAGTTGCCCCCTGAGTCAGTACTACCAGGTAAAGATATTCATGAAAAGGAGAAGAAATTCACATTGGGCTATTTTCTTCTTTCTTTCCTCTCCCCTTTTCTTCTTTCGTCTTGATAGACGAATGTCATTTGTTCTTGGTGTGGTTTTAGACAGCCTCCTCGTCTCTGCTTTCCCTTTTCTCTTTTCCCAGCAGGAAAGCAGGGTGATTATGGAGCCTTCTGTTAGCTGAGGTGTTAAGGGTTTATGTAGTGCTTACCGATGAATGGCTAATGGACTCAGTTGGGTTGTTTCAGTGACAGTTTCCCACCATCTGATACTAAAGTGGAAGCCTTGAATGAAGCTTTTATCACTCTTTCACCAGGCTCATCAAGAACTTCCTTTTCCTCTCTGGAAATTGTATTTCATGCGGTGTATTTCTAATCCAAGTGTTACATCAATCAGCAATTCAGTGTAGGTTTGTGGTTCTCTCCGAGTGTTTTACAAGCAGAGATGAGGTTTCTTATTCTGGCCCTCCCGGACTCTTGGAAAAATACTCAAACTGCAATTTCCTTCCACCTATTATGATCTGTTCTTTTAGTTGCTGCTAGAATTTTTGGATTTTCCAAGGCAATATCTTAATAAAGGCATTCCTTTCTGGCTGTGCTTGACCTGTGGGTGAGATTGGGAATCTGTTTCTTCTCATGGTTAGAGCTCTCCGAAAACCCAGTGAAATGGAAGCCTTTGAAACGTGATCTTCTTGGCCAGCCATGTCTCTGTTGCTAAAGGGATGCCGGATATAGAGTCAGCCTGTGCATTTCTGTCTGGAGAGTGGTTTGTTTTAAAGAAAATCCTCCAAATGGTCAGTTTTTCATATTTTGGATGTCAAAGAAAGAAACAAGATATTTAAAACTACTGACACTGGAGGAAATATTGGCTGGCAAGGAATGGGGAGTGAGATCTGGCTCTTAGACATCTTGCCTCAGATGTTTTCTGAGTGTTTGACAAACACAAGACTCCAGTGTGCTGGAATCATAGCTGCTCAGGGCTGATCACTATGACTAATATGATACTAGTTGGCTGTAAGTTCACCTAACAGTTAAGATCTGGGTTCATGAACTGGTCCCAACCAAAGAAGGGAAAGGGACTTCAGAATCTGAGTTTTAGAGTTTGGGATTTTATTTTCTATGAATGTTTTTTTTTAATGGGTGGGAAAAACTCTCCTTTTCCCCAAGGAAAACTACCTAGCTGACATTTTCCTCTTTTGGGTCCAAAGGAAGAAACTTGTCCCCAAATTCTATCCTATTCATTTGAAGGACTGAGATTAAAATTTGGGGTGATTATTTTCCCCTTCTTATTTTTTAAACTCAACTGAAGCTTGTCTGAAAAACAAAACAAAAAACCTCTGCCAGTAACTGTGACAGGGTATTGCAGCTGTCTGAGGAGTCTTTTTTTTTTTTTTACTGTTATCTTTCTTTTCTTTAAGAAAAGAGTCGTTTCAGAGGCAGCCGTGACAGCTCTGTCATTTCACTCACACCTCTAAATTTCTCTTTCTGTTGTCAGTCAGCAGACAGCAGTCTCAGGATTCTGATGGGCCTGAGGGATGTCCAAATACATGAGAGATCGGAGAGAGGCCTGGAGCAGTGTGCGTCAGAAGCCGTCATCTTCTGCCTTTATTCTTAGAAGAATTGTCAGGAGTTTATAAAGTTCCCCTGTGCCAAGATCTCCAGGTCTCCTCCACTGCCATCTGTAGCCCTCACAAACAGGCACACAAGGGCTGGAACTGGGGCTGGGGCTTCCTGGAGCATTGTCTCCGTAAGTTCCAGTGAAGACAGTGTTGACTTCCTGTAGCCTGGTGTTACATGGAGGATGATAATACTACATTGGGAGTTAGTCCTTTTAGGACGAAACCACTTAAGCAACAACAATAACAGCAGCAGCAGCTCCTCCCATTTATGAGTTCTTATGTTCTAGGCCCTGTTTTATATCCTTTCTCCATTTTCCAATAGCCCTGCAGTAGGTACTGTTTTTCATCCCATTTTAGCAATTAGGCATCCGAGGCTCAGACCCATTAAATAACTTAAGTAACTTGCCTAAGGCCATGCAGCAAGTAGGTGACAGAGCTGGGATTCAAACTCAAGACTATGTGACACTGTTGCCCCAAGGCCTTAAGCCATATGTGATTCTCATATGCCATAACTGTCTTTTTCTCACTGTGCAGGGAGACATGAAAATCATAATGACCTGCTGGACAAGTGAGGCCTGTGTCCTTGTCCTTTGTGTGGTATTATGGCACCTGGATTAAGAAGATGAATAATTATAGTACCATGACTGTGTGGGTATCAGAAGTATCCCAAGGAGGTGGGTAGATAAGGCACTTGCACCCAAAGGGAAGGGTTTTATAATTGAAAGAAACCTGTAAAGGGGACCCCAAAATGCATGGTCATGTGTGCTTTATATACATTTTTGATGGAGCCTAACTTACCTACCAGTCTGAACTGTCCTGCCTGGGCTCGGCACATGGTTTGAACAGTCTCAGTGGTTGCTTTATAGATGTTGGCAAAACTATGAACAACAAATGTTTCATTTTTAAAGGGGCCAATTTTGCTTCTTTGTTTGTTTGTTTGAGATGTAGTCTCACTCTGTCACCCAGGCTGAAGTGCAGTGACATGCTCACGGCCACCCCAGCATCGACCTGCTGGGCTCTGGCGATCCTTCTGCCTCAGCTTTCCAAGTAGCCGAACTATAGGTGTGTGCTACCATGCCTGGCTAATTTTTGATTTATTGTAGAGACAAGGTCTCGCCAAGTTTACTGGGCTGGTCTCAAACCCACAGGCTCAGACAGTCTACTCACCCTGGCCTCCCAAATTGTTGGGATTACAGGCCGAGCCACTGAGCCCGGCGATTTTGCTTCTTTTTTTTAATCTGTGGTATACCATTATCCCCAGTTTTCTTCTTCTGTCTTCTGTTAATTTCCCCTGAAGATATAGATCTTCCCCGCCCTTGAGTGTGTCCTCGATCCCCCTAACTGTTCCCTGAGGTCAACACGGAGGGGAGCCCGAAAACACGCCTTGCTGAGCTTGACCCTGCCCATGACTCCTAGGCGTTCAGGCCCAGTAAAGCGTGATGCTCAATACCTCCAAAACAAAGTTGTTAGGTGTTTGGTTTGTACAGTTAAACTGCTTGAGCACAAATCCTGACTTTACCTCTTGGTAAACATGTGGCCATTGGGGAGATAGCTGAACTTCTCTGTGCCCTTGCTTCTTTATATGTAAAATGGGGATGACAGCAGCGCCTAATTCATAGGGTTGTTGTTATTGATAATTATAATTATAACTAACACTTCGTAGCCTTTACTGAGGGCCTCTCCTGTACTGAGAGCATCACATCCATTAACTTAATCCTTACAATAACTCAGTGAGATAAGTATTTTTTCCTCCCATTTTGCCGTTGAGGAAATTGAGTTGTAGAAAGGTTATGTGAGTTGCCAAAGGTCAAGCCGGTGGTTAGCGATGAAGCAGAGATTCAAAATGAAGTATTTCGTACTTCTATCCACCATCCTGCCCCCTAACATTTAATGCTTGTAACATGCTCAGTGTAATGCTGGGCACAATGTAAGCGTTTACTAAATATTGACTGCCATAAATAATAATAATTGCAATATTATGATGATGAGGAGGAGGATTAATGCAAGGCATCATGTTTGCTGCTGATATTGATGAGCTACCCCAAAACAGTTCACTTGTGTATTTAAAAACTAGTGACAAAGACAGATGCTTTAATGGGCAATAACCATCAAGTACAAGCTATGACAGAAGAGCTACAGGATGCTGTGGAAGGAAGCATCTTTTTTTTAAATGGAAATGACTGAGAACTTCAATCCTAGGTGGGCATTGTGTTAAGCTCTTTAGGGGTGTTATTTCACGGAATCCTGCATGGTAGGTGTTGTACCATTATTGAGGCCACAGGTAATGAATGATCAAGCTGGGGTTTGAACTCAGGCCTGACAAATGGCCCTGGGATCTTAGTCACTGTCCCACTGCTCCACACTCCTAAGTGTCTCTACATTGACAGTTGTTTCCAAGGACTTCCTGATCCTTCTCTGAAGAGTGGAAACAATGATAACCAAATAGGAATGAGGTCATTACCTCCCTCCTACTCTCCTTCGGCACCAGAAGATCAGTCAGTAAAACATCAGTGGACTGGAGGGAAGCCATCGTCTCTGTGCAGTGACTTGCCTTGCTTCTTTGGAGTGCACCATGCTGTGCTTTCCTCCTCCACATGTGTGCTCATGTGACCCCTCTCTCTATGGAATGCCAGTCCTTCAAGGCCAGATTGAGTTTCCCATTTTTGGTGGCTTTCCAGTAGCAAAACTGCCAGTCTCATTCTCTCCTTTCTTTGAGTCTTGGACTCTGAACCATACACTTAGGCATTCCTAACACATCTTCTGTTGGTCCTATTTCATGTGTGTTAGGCTGCTGTAACCAACTATATCTAAAGCTCTTTTAGAATAGAAACCATGTCTGCTCAGTATTCTATAATGTCCGTCACAGGCCGATGCACATACTAGGCCTCTCCAAACTGGAGGTCATTTTTTATTTCTTTCTTTCCTTTACCCCTGTATCCAATGCATCACAAATTCCTGTCTACTCTAGTTCTAAAATACTTCCTTAATCTCTTCCATTACCATGCTGGGCCCAGCCAACATCCTATCTTACCAGGACAACAGTGGTACTTCCAAATTGCTCTCTCCCTTCTCCTCTTTTTGTCCTATAATCCATTCGCCACTTGGAAGCCAGAGTGGACTTTCAAATTGTCGATTAGATCCTGTCACTCGCTAGTTGAAATCTGTCCAGCAACTACCTGTTGCACTTGGTGTAAAATCCAGAATCCTTCTGTGGCCTTCAAGGCCTGGTATGGTCTGCCCTCCCAAACTGTCCCACTTCATCCTGTGGGCCTGTCTCTACTCTGTACACAACAGCCCCGTTGGCCTTGTGTGGTCACTCAAAGACAGCAAACTCATTTATTTATTTACTTATATTAGTGTCAGAATCTTGAACAAGGTATTCCTTTTGTGTGGAACATTGGTTAAGTTGGTTCCCCCTTATCATTTAGGTCTCAGCTCAAATATCACCTCCTCAGAGAGACTTTCTTTGTGAACCATAACTGATAGAGCCCTGCTCCTAACTGGAAGTCTCACTCTATTCCATCGCTCTGTTTTGCTTTCCTCAGAGCACCTATTATTTTCTTAAAAAGCATTGTGTATTCATTTGTCTGTCCACCCCCAGTAGAATATGAACTCCATGAGCCCGAGCCTTCATTTACCTTGTTCGCACCTGTATCCTATGCACCTTGCAGAGGGGTTAGACCTTATATAATGCCAGCTAAGAAATAGTAGGCAGTTAATATTTGTTAAAGGACTACTATTTGCCAGGCATTGGTCTAAGCACATCACATATATCAGCCCATTCAGTTTTTACAGTGACCGTAGGATGTGGATATTATTATTATTATTCCTATTTTGCAGATGAGGAAACTAAGGCACATAGGGTGTACAACCACAAGAGACCAAGGTCATATAGCTAGTGAGTGATGGAGCCTGGATTCAAGGCCAGGCAGTAGGGCTCCAGAGCATGTGTTTCTAATCACCACATTAGAGAGTGCCTCTCTGGCAGACACTGAATAAATACTTGATGGTTGAATTAATGAATAGGAGATGCTCAGTAGAGCCTTGCTGGGTGAACACAATCATGGATTATTGTGAAAATGTCTTAGGCCTGGGCATTGTCAAATACCTCCTAGAGCAGAGGGTGTTGTGCTACCTATGTGGAATGCTCTATAACCTCAAATGGGTTTTGCTCTTCACAACAGCTGCTATTTATATTTTATACAAGATAGGGCTTGATGGTCTTTTTCTTTTTGTTTTGATGTTTTTTTTGGGGGGGGTTTCTTTTCTTTTTTAAAGAGGAGAGAATTGTGGGAAATATTTTGTTTTCCCTGGGAGCCAGGCTATGTATTTACTTCAAGTTTTATTAAATGAGTTATAAATTTTCCCAGCAATTTACTCATAGCTCAAGAGGTTTAATTTGCATGTGTTGCCTTTTACAATATGCTTTTCGTAATGTTGCAGATGCTTCTTCCCCAGCTTCAGTAAACAACAGGCACTCAGCCAGGTTTTTGACTGAACATGTGCCAGGCTTGGGAAATATGAATTAACTCCGTGGTGACCGTGGGGAGGGCACTTGTCCCCCTCTGTCCAGGGCATCTGGGGAACTGAGTGGAATTCCAGGGGGCAGGAACAAAGGTTTTCTGAATGTTCCTTTTGCACATATTTTAAAATATCTTTCTTTTACCTACAAAAAAAATCAATAAACAAACATTTTGGATTAAAATCAGATTTGTGTTTGATCCTATTTAAAATGTAGTGTGAATATGATGACAAAAAGAGTTCATTGGGTCCCCAGGATGATTCCTAGAGAAGCTAAAGTCATTTCAGCCTTCAGGGAATTACCCAGGGGACTCTGATGGGGAAGCATTTTGAGTTGCTGTTAAGCCAGCCCCTCTGGCAGTCCAGGTGTAATGCCTGTTTGATTGGGGGGTGAGAACGTTAGGGTTGAGAATTCACCCTTTGGTGTTACACTGTTGGATTTGAGTTCTAGCTCTGCCACTTATTTGTTGTATGACCTTGTACAAGGAACTTAACCTCTCTGTGCCTGTTTCCACGTCTGTATAGATGTAGTTATAATGGTTCCTGTCTCATAAGTTTCTTGAGAAAATTAAATAGAATACTACATATCAAGCATTTGAAGAATGGTTCATAAATGAGCACATAAGTGACTGTTCTGTTCATTGAATACTACTTATGGGACATTCTCTAGATGAGGTTTTTTTTTTCATTTGTGTGTTATTGGGGAAGAAAAGGGATGCTGGCCCAAGAGATGGATGGTGTATTCATTAGAATGAGATTCAGCTGCATGTAACAGAAAATCTCGAATTAACAGTGGCATACCATTGTAGAGATTTATTTCTCCCCCATATAAGAGAAGTATGAAGTATGAAGTACTGCAGGGTTGATGTGATTGTTTCATGGTGTCATGAGGGACCTTGGTTCCTTCTCTTTGTAGCTCTGACATTTTTAGTGTATTTTCTCATAATTCAAGATGGCAGTTTGCATTCTCATCATTATGTGCTCATTCCAAGAAGAAAGGAGGAGGAAGGAACAAAGAGCAGGCTCATTACCTCTTAAGGAAACTTCCAACAAGTCCCACGTAAGACATTCTTTTACTTCTCATTGGCCATAGCTAAGTCACAGAGCCACAACTAGCTGAAAGGAAAATGTAATCTCTCAGCTTGGCAGCCACATGCCAGATAGAAATCCAGGTTCTGTTACAGAGGAGAAAGTGGAGAATGACTGTAGAAGTAGGCAACTACTATTGAGGTGTTTATATTGTCCTGTGGTTTTACAGCCTGTGGTTAAAGGAATACCCAGATGCATAAAAAAGTATTAAAGAAGTTTGTTTTATTGATAATTTTAGGTGGCATGAGGACATCTTTTATTTGAATAATCTTGTAATTATTTTTTGCATGCAGCATTATCATTAGCATATCAAAACCAGAATTTCTCAGATATTATATAATATGATATAATGTTTTTCTTTTCTTTTCTTTTTTGAGTTAGAGTCTCACTCTGTTGCTCAGCCTGGAGTGCAGTGGTATGCTCACGGTCACCACAGCTTCAATCTGCTGGGCTCAGGTGATCCTTTTGCCTCAGCCTTCCAAGTAGCTGGAACTACAGGTTCGCATCACCATGCCCGGCTAATTTTTAAATTTTTTTTGTAGAGATGAGGTCTCGCCAAGTTGCCCTGGCTGGTCTCAAACCCCTGGGTTCAGGATAGTGTTTTTCTTTAAGTCTAAATATAAGTGAATCAGTTTTTAAAAACTTAAATAAATACAGGCATACAGAGATGAGCCAGGTAGTATGTGCTATGACTAAGAGTGAGTCCTGGGACCAGAATGGCTAAGTATGAATCTGTAATCTGCCACTTATTGACCAGTTGACCTTGGACTTTCCATGTCTCAGTTTGCTTATCTGTGAAATGGCATTAATAATAGTCCCTACCTTATATAGTTGTTGTAAGGATCAAAGAGGTTAATACTTTACTAGTTAAGCTCTTAGAATACTGCCAAACATGTGATAAGTAACCCATGAACATTAGTCATTGTTATTATTGCTGTTGTTATTGTCATTTGTACTACTACTATTATAATTAATAATAATGATTACAAGAGATGACATGTGGGTAGAGCAGAAATTATGTGAGTGGTACACGCATGACTGAAATTAGGGAAGCACATGCTTAGAGAAATGAGGTTGGCAGTTAACCAGGACCAATCTTAGGCACAGTTATAAATAACAGTTTTATTAACAGTTAAAACTAGTACTCTATGTTTAAAGTGGTTCCATATATGATAATAACATTGATTAGAGTTTATTGAACTTTTGCTGTGTGCCAGGTACCATGGGGTATGATTTAAATATATCCTTTTAATTTTGCTAACACTACAAGCTAAGTGTTCTTTCTGTTCTATAGATGGAGAAAGTCAGTCCAGGATAGGTTAAGTAAGTTACCCAGCATCCTGTGTCAGCATGTGACCAGTGTCAAAGCCCCTGCTGATAAAAGTCTCTTGTTCATCTTCTTTTTGAAGCACTTTCCTTGCTTTTCCCCATCACCCTTTGGATGTCCAGGACACCTTCCTTCTCCCATCCCTACTGGGACCCTCTGATTCCTCCTCCTCCCTTTGTTTCTTCCTCCACACACCTTACCGTTAGTCTGTATGTGCCAGCCAGTTCCTAAGCCTTTCTTCATTGTCAAAACCTGTCCAGCATCCATGTTTCTGCAGGACACAGCAGGTGACAGTTTTAAATATAATGAACGAATCTATGACAATAGATATTAATAGACGAATATGGTACCTCCTCTGGGTCATTTCTTTTGGAATGGGCTTGCTGGTTTGAGGTTTTGTTTCATTTTCTCAATAATTTACTTTTCTCTCTCATTTTTTAATAGACTTTATTTTTAAGAGCACTTTCAGGTTCACAGCAAAATTGAGCAGAAGGTTCAGCTGTTTCTCAGATACCCCCCTGCACCCACAGATGCACAACCTCCCTTGCTATCAGCATGGGCTTGAGGTTTTCACTCAAAGGAGTAATTAGTGATGGAGACTAAAGGTAGGAAACAGTTCAGCAGCCTCGTCGGCCTGTCTTGGTACATGTCCTAGGTTATTCTGTAAGGTTTTAAAATCGCCCTGTCATAGGATCCCGGCAAAGATGGAATGCTGAGATGGTGACCCAAATCAAGCACACTGGCGAGTGATCAGTCAAGGGCTCTGTCCGTCCCCTGCCAGCACCCAGCCCCGTGCCTGGCACATAGAGGGCACTCGGTCAGTGTTGCTGAGTATATGAATCACTTACCAGAGGCCTTTCAGATATGAAGGGAACAAAAGGCCCTTTAAGGAACGGGACAATGACTTACAGTGGGTAAGCTTTCGTTGGGCCTCCTGGACTTGATAGATTTGGGGGGGTGGGTGGGTGGGGATAACATTCTGTCATGTGGGTCAGCTGCTGTCATCCATGGACCCCATGCATTTCCAGCTAAGTGTGAACCGAACATGAGCGGCATGATGCTGGGATTAGGGGACATTCATCTTCCACTCTCTATCTTTGGAGCTGGAGGCTCAATGTGTTACTCTTGTGATGTCATAAAGCAACTGATGTCTTAGTACATCCTGCAAGAATTATTTCCTCTTTTACTCTTTTTACAAATTGTACCTTATGATCCATTGAATTTCACTTTCCTATTTTTCCAACATTTCTCATTTTCTGCCCTTTTTTTATCCTCTCTCTCAGACCATTGGGGGAAGGAAGAAATGTTGCTTAGCAACCAGTATGAAACTAGTCAATACTGTTTCTAATATTAACCCTTTGATAACATGTATACAACCCAATCCATGTGTTATGTAGAACTCTCCGCCAGTATGTTTTAAACTATGAGTTCACAAAAGTTGGCAATCCAACTTAATGTTCTAATCACAAGCATCAAGGATATATTTATGGTAGCTATAAATGTTAAAAAGTTCCAGTGTTGCAAGTTATATAAATTGTCTATTTATTAAGGTGGTTCACTTTTATATTCTTGAATTTTGAACTTTCCTGTGATTATCTTACATTTTGCTTTCACTTTTTGAAAAAAAATTTAATTTCTTAGCTGGTTTTTTGTGTTTGTGTGTGTCTACGAATGAATTTGCTTTTTAGACATTTAAGTTCATTCATCTGACAACCAGAAGATATGTTTTCTGATTTGTATCATTCATTCATCTAATATTTATTGAGTTTTCCTGTGTGCCAAGTATCATGTGAGGCCCTGTGGAGTACTGCTGACTTGACTTCAGATTATTGAGCACACCTGGTTCTTGTATACATCTTTTTGTTGGTAAAGGGTCTTTTTCCCTTGTCAGCTTCATCTATTGAAAAAACACATACCCGTACACATAACAAATCTGGGTTTTCAAGTGCAATAGTTACTCTTCTACTGGAATGATTTCTTTGTTTTGATTGGGGTACAGTGAGCTGATCTCTCCTTCTTTATAATATTTTTGAATTTACTTAAGATTCTCTACAAACAGAATGTCCTTGGAGGTGAATTAGAATTTACTGTGGTACTCCAGACAGACAGTAGGCTGAGTGAGTCTTGAACTGATTGGGGTTTTCAAAATGATGTCTTCTGTCACTTGTGAGGGGATGATTGCCCTCGCACATTGTATATCAAGGAGAACCTGACAAGTGATATGGCTGACCATCCTCATATTCTACACTGCTTTGCAGGCTGACTCCAGTTGGGTTGCTCACATTCTCTGGGTCCTCAGAATTCCCATTACACTAGGTCATTGTGGAATTGTGGGGGTTGTGTTGATTCCTCCTGTTAGAGTAGTGGGTATTCTACAACTCTTGGACTTGGTCTTTGTAAAATTGTTGTTTTATTTGTTGGAGAATAGTACATACAATGACTAGATTCTATAAAACAAGCTGAAGATGATTCTGGTCTTATAAGACTTCAGGAACTCGTTTGTTATCTATAAGGCAGAGGTTACCCAGGACTCATCAAGATGCGGTTTTGAACTGGAGGTTGCAGACGTCTCCAAAAGCAAATAGGCATTGACAATACCTGAGACATTATCATATGGTACTTGGGTTCTTGCCTTACTTTATTCAGGACAGAAAAGGAGAGAGAACATGAAGACAAAGGAGTGGGCATGGGCATAATTCTAGCAGCTTCTGTTATTGAATACTATGAAGCAGGCATTGTTCGAGATAGATCCTTTACATACATTATCTTCCAATCTTTCCAGCAGACTTGCCAAGAAAATATTCATCTCTTTGTTTTATTAGTGAGAAAACTGGGACTCAGAAAGGGTAAATATCTTGTTCAAAGTCATATAGCACACATGAACCAGGCAGGGATTTAAATGCAGATGGAGCCTGACTGTTTCTGGTGCTTTCTCTGCCTACTTTGCAAGTCAGCTTCCACTTGAAGGCAGGGAGGAGCTTGAGTTGTAGTAAACTATCCAAGATGTGAGTAATATGGGAAGCCAGTCATGGAAGTACTCCGTTTTCACCACATGAAAGCCTTGAGTTTTACGGTCTGTACCACTGACCAGTTGAAACTATAGCAGGAATAAGTGAAGGGATACAGGGACCAAATTAAAATTTCAGATTCCCTAACTCTGAAAGTCTTCGTTGTCTCTCATTTATTGTGTTGCTGTATATCTTTCCATCTGTCTTCTTGATACCTGAATTGATGATCACAATTTACTTTTAAGTGGCTGAGTGTGACTGGGGTTCTTTGAGTTAGATGTGATTCAGATGATGATGACGATCCCACCTGTCCTTGGATACTGCACATGGCTTGCCCCCAGGCTAAGCATTTCACGAATATTATTTCATTATCTTCTCCTGACAATTCTATAAAAATAGATGATATAATGCCCATTTTAAGTTAAGAAGATGGAGGCTCAAGAGGTTAACAAACTTGGCCAAGACCCTGGAGTTGGATGATGATATGCTGGATTTGAACTTGGAATTTTCCAGATTTAAAAAAGTATTCTTAACAATTTCACTCTGCTGATGAAGTGACGCCTTGGTCTCTGTCTTCTGGGCCCCTGAAGCAGATAGAGCCTGTGCCAGGTACCTGAGCATGGATTTTCCTTGAGTTACAATCCAGGTGTGTTAACTTGTACAGTTAAATTATAATCATCTGGAGGGCAGGACCATGCCCTAAATTTCTGATGGAATATGTCAAGATTAAACCACATGGAGGTGCTCATAACAGCCCCTACCAGTGCCCCCCTACCACTGTTGGGTCACCTTTTCCCTCACTACTTGCACTCCACCCTTCTACAAAAGAAATCTCTGCTGCTTCTTTTCTCAAGGCATTGAATTGTTCATTGTTGATCTGTGGCTAGTTCCCCTGCCCACCTCCAAATCCTATAGCTCTTCTCTGGGCGAAAGGATGGGTCTCAGAATTAGTTATTGCAGAGAATGTAGCTAGGTCAGCTTCCGAGATTTTCTAGTCCCATATTTAATGACCTTTGAAAAGTAGGAAAATTCTAAAAGAATAGTTTACTGCAGTTAGAGATGTGGAGTTCCTGGGTTTAAAAGATATAACTTATATCTGTTTATTTATTTGTGAAGATATTGTATGTTCATACATTCTAAAAGCATTTTGTTTTTTTCCTAAATTAGCTTATAATTAGAGTTATATATTTTAAAATGTAGTATATGTATGTGCATATGTATGCATGTGTATGTTATGTGTTCATATGTGTGTACATGTTTGTACCAATGCATACATACATATCCCAAAATCATTTTTATTTTTCCTGGATTAGATCTCATATATTTAAAAACTATGAATTTATTTTTTTATTTTTATTTTTATTTTTTTGAGTTGGAGTTTCACTCCATCACCCAGGCTGGAGTGCAATGGCACGCTTATGGCCACCCCAGCATCTGGTGATCCTTCCGCCCCAGCCTTCCAAGTAGCCAAAACTACAGGTGCACACTACCATGCCCGGATAATTTTTTATTTATTGGAGAGACGAGGTCTCACCATGTTGTCCAGACTGGTCTCGAACTCATGGGCTCAGGCAATCCTCTGGCCTTTGCCCCACAAAATGCTGGGATTACAGACTTGAGCCACCATACCCAGCCAAGTTATGCATTTTAAAATGTAGTGTGTATATATGTGTATAGTGAGTATATGTGTATGCATAAGTATATGTGTATATATACATATATGTACATATATAGATATATATATGTATACTATATATATCCATATATACACATATAGATATACAAGCATACACACATATCCCCAAAGCACTTTTATTTGTCCTGAATTTGTCTCCTCACAATACTGCTCCTCATGCACAGAGCTGACCAGGCAGTTCTGGTGTAGGGGAATGAGTGAGAGGAGGGTACCTTGTTGGGCAGGCACTGGTCATGCACCACAAGGTCATGTGAGAATGTCAGCATCTGGGCATATGAAATGGCAGGTCTTTCCTTCAACATCACGATTTGGCTGGGTTCTTGCTGAACTTGTCCCCCTGCAGGACAGTAGGTACTGGCTGTGTGGCTGGAGAAAGCTGTCCTGGTCCTGTGAAGAGAGGCTGCCTGGATTTCCTGAGGATCTGTAACCATCAGGGAAGAGATCCAAGCTAGCAGCTGGAGGAGAAGTGAGACAAGCACTCAGCCTAGGCAGAGTTTCCCTGACAAGGCCTGCTCTGCAGAGCGGGAAGGAGTAATCAAGGCCGTGGTGCCATCAACTTCTCTGCCCTGTACTCTCCCAGCAGGGATGAGGAAGGCCTGCCAGCCCAGCCGAAACAAGCAGCCATGTGGCTGGTCATGGTTCAAGGGAACATGTCCCACACACAGGGCCTAGAGCAGGAAGGACACCTCCTTCATGCAGTGTGAGCAGGAGCGAGTGGTGTTCCTCCCTTTTGTCCATGGCCCTGTTTGATGGATCAAGGGAATTGTATCATCTTACATAAGAGCAGCACGTTCCACAGTCAGGCAAAGGCTCATGTGGCATGCCAACCAAATCACCTCTTTGTGGGCAGTGCAGAAGGTGAAGGCCATGACTTACTCTCAATTCGTGGGGATGTATTTTGCATTTTGAAACTCAGACTTCAGCAGTAGCTGCTATATTTTGCTTTTTCAGGTCCCTAGTTTAACAGAAGTGGGCTCAAGATCATACACTGTTAGACCCTTCCTCATCTTCTGCCCAAAAAGCATTCTTAACCGCAATTCGTAAAATACAGGATTCAAGTCTTCAAGTCCAAGACTGAGAACCATGATGCATTTTAACAGTGAGGATGAAGTTTTTTCCCCCAGTTATTTGTATTAATGTAACAGCAGTCTAAGTATACAGTCTTTGTGTGAATAGTTACCTGTAACCGAACTCCTTGGCCCCCAAATAGGGAAAGAATAGCTAGCTAGTGGTTGTGTGAGGAATGACTTGTTGGAGGTAACAGATGTGTGGGGATAGTAGAACCTATCATATTTACTTTTTTCTTACATTGAGGAAGAACTCTGACAAAGAATAGAACACGGGAAAGAAAGTAGGAAAAGTAAAGGGGAAATTTTTAAAAATGAAGAAAAGTAAACAAGAAGGAATAGCAGAGATAACAGTCATGATATCCAACATAGTGTGCATTTTATTAATCAGAATATCAGTTTAAATTAACATAAGCAAAAGGAAATTGTATTGGCTCATAGATCTGAAAAGTGCTAAAGTAGATAAGACTTGAGGCCTGGCTAGAACCACAGGCTCCAACAATGTAGTCATATTGATCTCTATCCCTCCACTTCACACACTACTTCCTTGCTATTGACTCCCAGATGAGCTTTCCCTTCAGGGAAGCAAGATGACTACCAACCCTACAAGGCTTACGTGTTCTCTTCCTAGCAACCTCACTGGAAAAAGAGATTTCGTCTCACTAAATCCCAGATTGGGTCTTACAGTCCCTGTTTGGTTCACATACCCACCAACCTCAGTGGTCTGAGATATATGATGCTCTGGTTGACCAGTCAGTTTATATGCCTACCTGGAGCCTGGGGTGGAGTCAGCTCCGCAGAACTTAGGGACTGAGATGTGGGTAGTTGGGGTGGGGATTTCCCCGGGGCATGTTAGGATGCTTGGCTTGTGTCAGAAGCAATGTGAATGCACTCTGGGCAGGCAAAGACCTGTCAAAGAAAGATGTAATGGTGCAGTGAAGTTGGAGAAACAGGAACATCAAGCCTGTTCATTGCCTTGGGTATGTAGACTGAATGATGAAGTTGACCTGGCAGAAGGGCTTTTGTATCAATAGGAGTTGCTTTGTAGACAGTATTTTAAGTTCAGAGCAACTCTTTTGCTCTAGGCTTTAGAATTAAGGAATATGATGGGGTGCCCCTCCAAAAAACAATTTTTTTTGGAGGGCAGGCCCCTTGTAGTATAGGCTTCTTCTACTAGGTAAATGTTCTAGGAACCCATCAGCATCAGTGTACCAGCTAGCATTGTTGTGAGAGACTGTATTTGACTTCAGTGAATGTTTTTTGGAGATTCTTTCAAGTATTTATCCATTTCATGATGGATGATTTATAAGTGTACCTGCCCACACTACGCTGAGTGTTCAGCAGTTTTTGGCCAAAAACGGCATGACCCTCGTGCCAACTCTATTTACCTTGTCTTACACCAAGAAATGTTTTTTGTTTCCCCGATGAAAAAAATCCTCAAAAAAGGCCCTTGCCAATGTGGAAGAGGTAAAACAAAAAACAGCAGAAGCACTAAAAGGCATAAAATTGATGAGTATAAAAATTATTTTGAGCCGGGCTTGGTGGCTCAGCCTGTAATCCTGCGCCTTTGGGAGGCTGAGGTGAGTGGATTGCCTGAGCCCACGGGTTCAAAACCCGCCTGGGCAGCGAGACCTCATCTCTACAATAAATCAAAAAATCAGCCGGGCGTGGTAGCGCATGCCTGTAGTTCCAGCTACTCAGAAGACTGAGGCGGAAGGATCGTCAGAGCCCAGCTGGTTGAGGCTGCAGTGGCTGGGAGCGGCCACTGCACTCCAGTCTGGGTGACAGAGTGAGACTCCAACTCAAAAAAAAACAACCAAAAAAAACTATTTTGAGCAGTGCAGTGTAAAAAGTGTCTCAGGCGTATTGCATCAGAGAGTACTTTGAAGGTGACTGAAGTTTAAACATGTAAGAATAAATACACAATTTTTAATAAATAAATTCCAGTTTGGGGGGGTCTCCCCTCACATGGTTGTTTGGGCCCATGGATCTTAACTATTTCTAGAAACTATGATTTCGGAGAGTTCTGAGGGTGAGTGAGGAGAGAAAGTTGTGAGTTGGAAAAAACAATTTTTTTTTTTTGAATTGGAGTCTCATTGATTTGCACACACAGAGACATCTGGAAAGGCTTCTCTTACTCAGGCCAGTCTCCATGTTGAAAGGGACCTTCCCCAATGACTGAGTTTTTGAGCAACATTTCCCCACCCCTACTCCATACATCTCGTCATGCCCATCTTCCTGACGTATTTATAATGCAGATAATACCAGGCTCTCATGACTTTTGCCTCTTCAGGCTTCCTCTTCAGTAAATAGCACAATAGCACTGATCTTTGGCATCTGAGAAAATGAAATCCACTTTTCCAGAATTATCTTTTTGCTGGTAGTACCCGAGAGGATTTTGGAAGTGCATTGATACATCATTAATCACATGAAGAAAAGCTACTCCCTTTTCAGTTATCGTTCTGTCCTGTGACCACAATAAGGAGGAAGTCTCAGTTTGGAGCTGATATGTCTTTAACATTTCTATTACATGTGGATTTTTTTCTAAAACAAAAAGAGCTGCCCTCAGGCTCAAAGCCTTCAGTAGGCCACTATAGCTAACTAAATTTTATTATTGTTTTCATCGTACATATTTCTCTGAAGACTTTCTACTTATGACAGGTGATCCTGGTCTTTCCTTTATGATAGTTATATAGAATTCCCTTTCAAAATAAATATGAAGGGAAGTGAGTTGACTTAGAGCAGGGTTTCTCAACTTTGGCACTGATGATTTTTTAACCAGGTAATTCTTTGCTGTGGGGGCTATCCTGTGTACAGTATCTCTGTTCTCTACCCACTAGAATACATAGCCACCCCAAAGTTGTCCAAACTTTGAGTACAAAAATACCTCCAGACATTATCAAGTGTGCCCTTCAGGGCACGCTTGTTCCAAGCAGTGTGAACCACCAGTTTAAAGCAAAATGAAGTAAATAAGAAGAGTAGCGTTACCTAAGTGTAGCAAAAGTTGTGAAGGTGGTATCATGACCGGATTTGAGTCCTGTGTTGTCTTAAGTGGACTGAACTGCCACTAACTGTCATAGAAACTGGTTGAACTTCTCCACTTCAAAGCCTTTCCAGATGACTGTGTGTGCAAATCAGTGAAAACCTAGATTGTGTGGATGGTTGGTAGAAGAATGAGCTTTGACCATGTTGCATGCAGACTTGTCCACTTTTTACATAAGTAGCAGAAGTTCAGGGAGAGAGCACTATAGCCCAGCTCCATGACAAATGCCAAGTCACCAGAAATCAAAAGAGGAGTGCTGAGTCATAATTTTTCTCCATTCAGAAATTAGCATGTGCTTTTGCAATTTTGAACTGTAGTGCTACATGGAGCTGGTGAATGAGCAGGGTTTAAACATTCATTCAGCATTAGCATCGGTGAGGATTGCTGGATACTTTCATTAATTGGATTCAGGTTATATGTGTTTCATTTAAAAGCAGCTGCGATCACTAATGGAGTGACCTCGATGTCATTTTCTGTTCTGAAGCAGGAGGCGAGATGGCTCCTCTTAGGATGTTGTATTTGCCACTTGTGCTGACACCAAATGTGGATAAAATACAGTCTGTGGCTTTCAACCAAGCTTTTCCTTTTAAAAAGAAAATTTTGTTTTCATTTTTAATGAGGAGGTAAGTCCCAGGCTTGAAAAGCACAGGGCTTCGTGCTGCTTCCCTAACTGCTAAAAAGTGTGGGATGTGGGAGAGGGCAGTTTTCTACCCATCTCTCTTTGTCCTGATGGTCTCTACCACCTCACAGGATGTGAAGCCAAACAGGAGACCCAGAGGCAGGTCAGGGTGTCCAGGCCGCTCCCCAGTCTCCATTCGACTTGGAGCTCACTTGTCCCCCACTTTTGCCTTCTGTGCCCCATCCAGTTTCCCTCTAGGCTTAGTTCTGAGCATTTAGAAAATAACATAAGCCCCTCACCTTAGCCCCTTCACATTTCTCCCCTCCCACCAAGATCCACATTGGATCAGAACAGAGTTTTGCAATAACAATAATATTATTAGTATAGTAATAGCATACTTGTTAACATTCCCCACAGAGCAGTCATGAAGTGCTTTGTTAAAATGTTGGTAGACTCTGTTACTCATTTGCTAAGAACTTTCCCAAAGGCCTAAGTCCTCCCAAATTCCAGAGAGTCCTGGACCTCCCCACCCCCGCTCTGGCTTCAGACCTCCTTTCTACCTCTGGCTTCTTCCATGCCAGCAGCCTCTGCCTGTCCTTTCAGCTCCTCAGACATATTTGGATGTCTTTTTCCTTGATGTTCCTTCTCTTCCCATCCCAAGGTCTCTTTTCTCCTTCAGGTCTTTGCTTAAAAGTGTCTTCTGTGGGGTCTTCCCTGACCTCCTCGCCCTGGCCCCCTGCTTTATTTTGCTCCCCTGCCTTAGCATGCTCAGCAGCCCACACTTATCACGCAGACAGCATGCCCTGCTTTCCCAGAATCCACCTCCTCAAGGTCTGGAGTCTCATCTGTTTTAGGCACGGGGGTATCCCTAGCACCTGGCACAAGGGATGCTCAGTAAACACTGGCGAATAAAATTCTGAACATTACTATGACTAATAATAACAACAGGCTGGGTGTAGTGGCCTATGCCTGTAATTCCAGCACTTTGGAGACCAAGACTAGAGGATTGCTTGATTCCAGGAGTTCGAGACTAGCTTGGGTAACATAGCAAGATCTCTCTACAAAATCAAAAAATCAACCAGACGTGGTAGCACACAGCTATAGTCCCAGCTTGGGAGGCTGAGGTGGAAGGATTGTCTGAGCCTAGGAGACTGAGACTGCAGTAAGCTGTGATCAAACCACTGCACTCCAGCCTGGGTGTCAGAGTGAGACCCTGACTCAAAAACTACAACAACACAACAACAACAACAAAAAACACCAACAGACGGAGAGTTTTGGGGATTACAAAATGCATGTGCACTTTTTCATTATTCCTTACCACAGCGCCATGAGGTAGGCTAGGAAGGAGTTATTATCCTACTTTACTGATAAGGAAAGTGAAGCCCAAAGGTATCCAAGGTTCTCTCCGTGTTCAAATCGCTAGGATCAATTAAGCTTGGGTTCACTTATTCTGTCCCCTGGGCTGTTTACCTTTGATAGCTGACATTTCCAATTCAGACTTCAAGACTTCTGGGGCAGCTGCAGGTGAAACCAGTAGATTCGGGTTATGGGACCTGGGTAAATGAGTGCCATGGTGAAATCCCCCCTCCTCCTGAGACCCCCACACCCTGCCCATGGCTTCTCCCAGACAGGCCAGCTTCCTCAGGCCTTTGGTATAATTAGCCTGGAGGCCTTTGGCCCTGACACAGTAACTGGTAAGAAGCTATCCATTACTGCCGTTCATTAAGACAGGCGACACAAGATGAAATATTTTAGATGTATCATCTGGCCTAATTTAGAAAGGCTCAGTAGGGCTAGAGCCGTTGATTTATTGGGGAGAGGTATCTGTTATCAGAGAGATCCACACACGGACTTATTTATTATCCAGAATCTGTTTTTAATTTCGGAGATTGTTTACTTAAACTGCTGTGTGTCAGATTCCAGGACGGATTTCTGCTTAGCATTTAATTTTAGATACTTGCCATGGTGGACAGAAAAAAATGGGCCTCCAGAATTTGTAGTTTCATTATGAATCTTACCCTTGGCAGCCCCTACCAGTAGTTTGTCTTTGAAATCTCCTTGGTACTTGTTAACCCTGCTCTGCTGTGAAAGAGATATAGTTTATTTATTGGACTTTGCCCATTTATGAAAAAGTACAGAAATTATTAATGGTTTAGTATCTATTAATGCATTACTTGGGTGGAATTCAAATTCTAATATTTATGGTAAACCTCTTTATAATGAAATGGGCAGCGAATCAGCTCTCCTGCTCCTTAAATTTGGAAGGCTCTCGATGCCATTGGAAAGGCTCCCCATAAAATATGAGCCCTGCCGGCATTATATTTACACCCATAAATAAGAAATAAGTACTTTGGGTTGGAGGAGAAATAATTAAGAATATTTGTGTAGATAATAAAGAGGAAATGGTCCGGTTTGGTGAACTGTGTGCTCAGGAAATGCCAGAGGCTGTTGGTACCTGCAGGAGAGATGCGAACAATCAGGACTGGGGAGTTATGGTGTGCAGGGCTTCTGGGGACCTCAGGAAGGGAAGCACCATGGAGGGCACCTGGTTGCCGTGGTAAGTCGTGAAGATCCAGGTAGTGGTTTGAGCTCCAAGTCTTCCCTAATAGCACAGGTCTTGGATGGCAGTCGTTAAATTCTTCTGGACCTTATCCTCACTATTAAGTCCAGCTGATATCTCACAAAATCATCACGAGGTTAAACAGTGTAGACGTGGAATTGCCAGAAGCAAGACATAAACAGATCTGTGTATGGGGGGCCTAAATAGAGCCTAGGTAGGGTAAGAGTGTCAGAGACGGTTGAAAAAAAATACACACACACACATATGTGCATATATACACATATAGATAATATGCGTATTTTGGTGTGTGTGTATGATTGCTGGTTGTTGAACAGGAAATAGAGACTGTATTATTCATGGGTATAAATAATAAACTTAACATGGAAATTCTTAAAAATAGGGTCTCAGTGCACAATAAATGAGTGAGTACCTCTTGCCCCCCGGGACTCTTCTGCCCATGGAGACTGTTAATGTTTCCTAAGCTTTTTCTAGTCCAATGGAAGCTTCTCCCTAACCACTTTGTGTTATAGGCCAAAGGGTTTGGTTGAATCTCTGCATCTCCACATATCTAGTAATGGGTAATAAAATCAACATGGAATTGCGGAAAGGAATCTCGGGGATCATGGTTTAGGGATGAGAAGTTTTGTTGCACGTGAAACTATATGGTGGTAGCTTCCAGAAGTGTTGTATTGAGAAAAATTCTGGGTCATAGCCATGTTCAGCAGGAGGGATGCATGATTGATGACTAGGGTTGATGAGTAGGAAGTAGTGATGTTGCGGTTCATATCCTTGTGTGTGTGTGTAATAAGGAAACTAAACCTTATCACAGTCAAGTCAAGACTCACAGAGTTAAACCTCTGATGTCCAATTCAAGTGCCATTTACGCCACACCACACTGTCCCTGCTGCCGTGTATTTCTGCAGACCACCTAGGAGTGTAGCAGTCAGCTGCCCTTGACTTAAGAGAGCACCAGTTCAAATGGGAAAAGTGTTTGACATCTCCTGGATGTGTCTGGTGGCCTGTACAGAGAGCCAAGGTAAAAAAATCTATTTAGGTTGATGATGATGATGATGATAATTCTTTTATTTAGCATTTTCTATGTCCCAGACCTGAACCATGCATCTGATGTCTCTTATCTCAATTAATTACAACAGTCTTATCAATGGGCAATAGCCTCTCCATTATGCACATGAAGAAAATCTGGTCCAGATAAGTTAAGAAACTGGCCGGGTGTTGTGGCTCACGCCTTTAATTCCAGCACTTTGAAAGGTTGAGGTAGGATTGCTTGAATTCAGGAGTTTTAGATCAGCGTGGGCAACATAGTGAGACCTTGTCTTCTCTATAATAAAAAAAAAGAGCATAGTAGCTCAAACCTGTAGTCTCAGCTACTCAGGAAATTGAGGTGAGGCAGAAGGATCACCTGAGCCCAGGAGGTCAAGGCTTCAGTGAGCTATGATTGTGCCACTGCACTCAAACCTGGGTGACAGAGTGAGACCCCCAACTCAAAAGAGAGGAGGACAGGGAGAGGGAGATTGGGAGGGGGAGGGGGAGAAAGAGAGAGAGAGAGGGAGTGAAGGAGAGAGAGAGAAAGGGAGAAAGAACAAAAGAAAGAAAAGAGAGAGAAAAGTGAGGGGGAGAGAGAGAGAAAGAGAAAGAAAGAAAGAAAGAAGAAGAAAGAAAGAAAGAAAAAGAAAGAGAAAGAAAGAAAGAGAAAGAAAGAAAGAAAGAAAGAAAGAAAGAAAGAAAGAAAGAAAGAAAGAAAGAAAGAAAGAAAGAAAGAAAGAAAGAAAAAGAAAGATTCTGTTGGGGCAAAAGTTAGCAAGTGTCAAAGCCTCATAGACTCCAGAGCATGTATTTTTAATCACGCATAAATACATCTCCTGTGTCTTGTGAATGGTGCCATCCCTAGGGGTAGTGTAGATGCATTAAGTGACTATCGTGAAGAAAGACTTGCATTTAAAGCAGCAAAGGGAGCCTAGGAGAGTGGGTGTTTGGTATTCCTGACAGGCGACCTTTAGACAGTGGGAAAGAATGTACTCTCCATCGAATACAGACTTTCCCTGTCTATTTCTGTGTGCACTGCCATGACTCCAGCAAGAGTTCGATGGAATTGGGATGATCAAGTCCCCAGTTCTTCATTTATGTGCATTGTAGGCAAGAACTAATCCCATAGTGATTCATAAAAATGAAATTTCTGGTGAGCACACCTGCCATGCTAATTTGCTAAAAGACATAGATGTTTTCTGACTTCAGAAGGAAATGATCCCTGATACAGAAGAAAGGGGCTACCTTTCTTCTAGCAGACTTTGATTCTCTCTTCCCTAAGTTTATGGGAAGCCTGAGTAGGAAGTCTCATTCTGGGAGGTCTGAGGACCCAGGGGCTGGTGGGTGGCTTGTACTGAGCCTCTTTGCTGCGTGTTGAAGGCCGAAGTCTGGCCATTGTGTCCGGTGGCCTGCACAGAGACCAAGGTCAAGAAACTTTTTGGACTGATGATCATGATGGTATCTCATTAATTTAGCATTTTCTATGTCCCAGGCCTGGGCCATGCATCTGATGTCTATTTTCTCATTTAATTACAACAATCTTCCCTGAGTAACTATAGCTAGGCGGCACAGCTCTTGGAGTTGGCTCCAAATTCATTTATCCACCAGGCTTATCCTGTAGCTGCATAGAAACCTTTAAATATTCAGGTTATAGGATATAATCTTAACATTTAGGTTAACTGTCAAATAAAAATAAAAATTAATAAGGTGGAAAAAAAGAAAAGAGTATCTTTACTTACAGTTCTTATTGGAGCTGGTGGAAGTAAGCCCCAGTAATTTGGGTCTAGGCAGTGGGCTTGCATCTCTTTTTGGTGCAGTCTGCCAAGTGCTGGTCCCTTCCTGGGGTGGATGTGGACTGACTGCATCCCCATCTGGGATCATATAGAAGAAGGAATGAGGAAATTTCTGAATCCAAATCTACTTTGCTTTTTGGGGAAGATTCCAGGGGAGGATTTTACTTCTCCTCTAGAGAGCAATGTATATTGGGTATAAACTGTTAGTGATGATGAGGAGGAAGAGGACAATGTTACATTATATTTGAATAGAATTATGATTATCTGGCAGGCACTGCTCTAAGAAATTAACCCACATAATCCTTCAGTAGCAATTTGAAGTTGCTATTATTGTTGTCCCCATTTACAGTTAAGGAAACTGTGGCTCATTAATTAGTTCAAGGTCATGTTTTTGGTACCTGGTGGAGCTGACCTCAGAACAGACTCTGTTCAGGGACTGGAAGTGCTTCTGAGGAGAGAAACACTTCCCTTGCTCCATCAGATCCAGTCCCTTCCTCTTCTCTTTATCGATGTTGTTGTCCTTTGACCAAAATGAAATCCAGAGAAGAGAGGGAAAATCTTTACAGAGCATCTTTGCAGGTCCCTTTTATCAGGGCTTTTCTCTGACTTTATCTACCTACCTACCTACCCCCTCCCTCATCCAAACCCCTAATGCCTACCTGTTCTTTTTGCATCAAACCGGGTGAACTCTTTTCACTCCAAGTTATGTTCCTTATTATGTTCCTAGCAATATTTGTATTTGAATTGTAGCCTAAGCACTGAAGGTAGAATTTCAGGTACCACTCATGAATTCTGCTTCCCACTCCATAGCCTTTCTATGTCCAGGGCAACCTGGGATCCAAAGCTAGGAATTCCCTTAAATATCTGCCATCCCATCTGTTTGTACTTGTCTACAGGCCAATTAGGAGTGTACATTAAGGTGAATCAGCAAAGAACAGAGGCAGCATTTTAACTCCTTCTGCATCCCGGGTTTGCATAGTGTCATGGACTCCAGTAGTGTCCTATGAATGTGATCACCATATCATTCTTCTAGGTGGGAGATGATCCTGCAATGAGTGGGCTTCACCTGGCACAGCTTAGGCTACAGTGAGACACCTAACTCAGGACATTCCTCAGGTGCCAAGAGCAAGCTTGGCTGGGTACTCCATGTTGCCTGGGGCCACCACTCTTTGGACAGGAAGAAAATGGTGCTCACTTCTGGGGAGACCAAGTCATTGATATCCTGTCTTCCCTGCTCAGGGCTCTTCTACCTATGAGGCCATCTCCTGAAGGCACAGTGTTTTTTATATAACATTTTGTCCTTTTAGAAATTATCGTGACGCATGTCAAGAGCCTTCACACCAAAAAAAATATGTCACATTAGCTTCCAAGTTTCTGATTGTCTAAATAACGCAGCAACTCAACATACAGCTGTCTGGCATTTTGACAGTACAATAACCCATAATTCATCCTGCCACTCAACACTTCAAGGTTAGCATTTTGTAGTTTGCTCTCAAGGAGTATTCATTTAAATTTTCAAGAGCAAAGAATTGAACGTGACTGCCTCATACCTCTCTTTTGATCTTTGCTATATTTACTTGGGTGCTCTTTCCATTTATTACATACATTTTATGGAGTATTCCTGCTTGTGTGTAAACTTTTATGTAGAGAAAGGATGATGTTCTACTTACTGTGTCCCATTCTCCATCTAGTTGGAAATGACAATGAGAATTATCTGCCAGGCTTCACAGGGCAGCTGTCCTGTTTGCAGATCCCAAGCATCTGCTGAAGAGTCAAGTAGGAAGGAATCAGTAGGAGTATGAAGGAGTTTACAACTCTTCCCTGCCTCCTTTCAGAAGGCAGGTGAAATACTTGCAGTTGCCTTCTGAGTAAGATGGGGTTTCTAGTTTTTATCTTTGCTTAAGAGAAACCTACTTGCCTGGTCTAACCTTGATCCTTGAGTTTCAAGGATGATTCTTGGCTTCCCAGTTAACATCTTTGGCTTGACTGTGGGCTTCTGAATCATCCTTACTCGTTTGGTTGCAACTGATCATTTTCATAGGCAGGTTAATATCCCTAAATGGGAGATTGGGTTATGAATCTGGCTTTCATTAATGGCTTGTATAACTTTGACCAAGTTAACAATTTACCTCTTTGCACCTCGATCCTTATTTCTAAAATGAGGTTACTAGCCCTTGTCATACCTCTCTCTCTAGGCTTGTAGCTGGATTAAGATGAAACAATAGAAATGAATGTGCTTTGAATTCTTAAGAGCTATGCTATCTCAATCTTAGACATCATCGTGAGTTTTTTCCTTTAGCCCACTGCTAGTTTATATCCTTGATCTACCTTCCTGCCTACAGTAATTGAGTGACTTATTGTGATGTGTGGATCATTTTCTGAGACATGGAGATTCGGTGTAATGCCCTCTGCCACTAGTAGGGTTTATTTAGTGGTCTTTCTTAGACTTTGTTCAAGGGCAAATTCTTGGATATGGGACATCCTTAGGACATCTCATGATTTAAAATTCTTGAGATAAAATAATTAAAATAATTCTTGAGTCCGGGAGTGGTGGCTCAGCCTGTAATCCCAGCACTTTGAGAGGCCGAGGCAAGTGGATTGCCTGCAGCCGTGGGTTTGAGACCAGCCCGGGCAACTTGGCGAGACTTCATCTCTACAATAAAAAACAAACAAACAACAACAACAAAAAAAATTAGCCGGGCATGGTCGTACGCACCTGTGGTTCTGGCTACTTGGAAGGTTGGGTTGGAAGGATCGCCAGAGCCCAGCAGGTTAATGCTGGGGTGGCCATGAGTGTGCCACTGCACTCCAGTCTGGGTGATGTTGTGAGACTTCAACTCAAAAAAATAAAAAATAATAAAAATAAAATAATTCTTGAGATAAAATAATTAAGTTTTAGATCCATGACTGAATGACTGACTCAACAAATGTGCTTTGCCTGGGAAAACTCAAACCTCTCCAAGTTTGCCAACCTACCTTTAAGTCCATGAAATTAAGCACAATGTAAAAGCCTGAATGTTGTATAGAAAGCATCACTGTGTTTATATGCAATCTGTTTACACTTGCAAAGCCACTAGAGTAATAAAAATTTATCAACATTGGGCCCTAAAATCTCTATAACGTAATTTGTTTGTTGAGGCCTATTGGAATTGATGCTGCTAGCAGGAGAATTAACTCTTCATCAGCATCCCTAGGACTCACTTTGACAAATATGGGGGTGGGCTGCTGGCTAGAAATTACAGAATGTTTGAGTCCAAGTTCTTCTAATGTATGGAGTTTTTTTGGGTTGGTTGGTTTTCATGGGGAGGAATCTGGATTGACTTTCATCAGTTTATTAGAGATTTCATGAGTTCTCTTCAGAATTGGCGATCTAGGCTCTTATGTATTTGCTACATCTAACTAGGGAATTTGAAGTCTTGTACAGTGTGCAGTCTACTCATAAAAGATGAAAGAGCACCACAATTCTATGCTTAAAATAGCTTGAGCTAGGAGAAGGAAAGTTTGACGGGGTTTACTACAAATGTTTCAATACTAGCAATAATACAGTCACTTGGATTGCATATCCATTCTATACTTTTCAAAACACGTCTACATTTGTTACCATAACTGATCATGAAATAGTACTGGGAAGTAGAAAGGACCATGATTTATAAAATTATGTTTTAAAGATTTTTTTTTCTTATTATGAAAATAGTGCATATTCATTATAGAAATTTTGGAAAATACTGAGAATCATAAGGAAGGAAATTAAGATTGCCTATAATCCCCACTTCCCAGAAATAACCACTTAAAACCTTCTGGAGTATATGCACTCTTGCACATACTCTCTCTTGTATGAATTTGCACATATACCTGTATATGATAGTTTAAAAGTTGGGATTGTCCTGTAAAGATACTATATTGTTCTGGGGCTTTTACTTATAAACATTTACCCATGTTATAAATAGTCTTTGAAATCCCAGTGTTTAATAGCTGAATAGTTTTCTGTTTAAAGAAAGTATCATTTAAATTGTTGAGTAATTGGTTATTTTCAATTGTTTCCTGTTTATACTCAGTACCATGGAAGTGTGTCCCAGGGCATACATCTCTCTCTCTCTTTCTCTCTTTTTTTTCAAATTTTAAACATACCTCTGATTTTATCCTTAAGATAAACCCTTAGAAATGGAATGACTAGGATGTTTCCACTTTTTGAGGGTTATTATGCAAAATATTAGATAGAAAGATAAGAACTTTATCTCATGTTATGGTGGGAAAACTGAAGAACAGAGTTGCACTGACTTGCCTCAGGGTACACACTGGAGGAGCCAGGTGTCCTCCATGGAGGCCTCCTTCTCACAGGTACCTTCTCCCACCTGACAGGTAAAAGCATCACTTTGGCAAGGGTAAGGTAGCTGTTATGGGCTGCCTTCTCAGACCCTCTTTAAATGTAGTTTGTGATATTGGTGGAAATGAAATAAACTTTATCATGTAATATCGTTGCCTCTCAGGTTTTTCTGGGTTGTCCCTCTCCACATCTCTCCCCCAGTCAGCACTGTCTCAGAGTGGCAGCTGGGCCACCTGCCTGCATGCCTCCCTTTTTATGTCTCAAATGTTTTGGGGAAATACCTGTCAAGTTCCAGGCCCTGTGTTGGTTGCAGGCAGTACAGAGATGTGTTAAATTCAGTCCTGATCCTCAAAACTCATCTGGGATCAAAGGTACTTCAAAATGCAAACAGGTAGCTATGATGACATAGTCTTGGGTCTGTGGAAGAAACACAAATGTCCTATTTAATGAAGTTTATAGTGATGTTTCTGATGCATGACAAACCTCTGCTCTGCAGCCACAGTGGGCCCTTTTGGATTCCTATTCCATAGTATTTGTTTTGTTCAGACCTGTCCCCCCAAATCTTTTCACTTGCCTTGCTTTTGCCCTTTGTCTGCTTTGACTGCTTTCCATTGTTTTATACACAGCAGGTTCTAATAAGCAACTGATAGAGTGGCCTGACCCCCTGACTTCTGGGTCAGGATCCTTGGTCTATTTTTGCCACTCCTAAGTTCTTCGAGTACCTGTCCTTGAGTCTCATTTTTCTTATTTGTAAAATTAAGAGGGAGGGGAACCTATAGAATAACTATTAAAAATAATAGCAGACATTTATTGAGCACTTATTATGTGCCATCCACTGTTGTAAGAATTTTACACTTATTAGCTCATCAATGCTCTCATCTTGGTAGGGTAAGGGTTACCGTTATCCCTTTGCTTAGGGGAGGATCCACTGAGGCCACACACCTGGATGGTGGAACCACAAGGCAGGCAGATTCCAGAACTTGCTCTCTTACCACTGTCCTCCACTGCACTCCTTGTCTTGCATTGTACATAGAAAGGGATGACATGTATGGTGTCATTGGGAGTTGAATGTGATTAGTTTGGAAGAGCAGAAGCTCTCTTGAGCCGATAACATATTACCTAGCAAGCATGTGCATGTCCAGGACCTTGAGTGTTCCCTCTCAGGGAAACATCACAGAACCAGGGAACTGTTGGGCTAGGAGAGACCTGAGAGGAGAGCTCTTTTCCATCCACCCACCAACTTACTGAGCACCAGTTATTTGAAAATCATTGTACTGCATGCTGGTCATTCAGTGGTGACTAAAATAGACATAGCTTCAGCTCTTGGAAAGCTCACAACCCAGAAAGCTGGGAAATATCATGTCACACAGCTGACGGGGCTGTTGGGAGAGAAAGCAGTAAGGATGAAAATGTTTTCAGTTGAAATGCCAGATTTTCTCCAGACTTCTAGGGAGGGGCCTGTCAATTTTGGCACAAGAACTGTCTTCTCTCCAGTGGACAGCTCATGTTCCTGGGTCTTGCAAGTCCAGAGTTAGTAGTAGAGAACTCTTGTCCAAAGCACTTATATGGGGGCTGGGATTTATTGTTGTCATAGTATCTGGTTTACAAAATAAGCTTTGTCATTATGGAGGAAGAAAAGGGAGGCACATAAAACCAGGTTTTAGATCAGCTGTGAAATTTTTTTCCCTCCCTATTGAGATTTATAGTAAGCCAAAAATGTCTGGTACTCAGATTGATTTGAATGAATATATATATATATATATATATATATATATATATATATATATATATATATACACGCACACACACACACACACACACACACACACACACACATATATATGCATGCTTGAACAATGTCAGGCTTCCAATTTGTCTCTAGTTTCTCTGTAAGTCCCCAATCTAGGAGTTTCTTCTGTAGCTTGATTCCAGCAAGAACAGGCACTGCTTCAGTGTTCATTTCAGTGGCATTGACAATACTGACAATATAATTGACCTAAAAAGTTCTGGATTTCCTGTTAATGCACTTTAGAAATGTACATCAACTACCAAAAAAAATCATTTCTATCTACATTTCACTTGATTTCCATTTTCAAGAGAGAGTCTTCATCATTATTATTCTATTTGAATAGCACTGATATCTTGAAGGATGGAAGGAGATTTCTATTGTATGCGGGAGTACTTTATTTCGATATTTTCTTTGTCTGATTATACATGATAAACACACATTAGTGACATTTCGTGCATGTTTGGAAGATAAATGGGGATATCTCTTTAAACCATTCCTGACACTTGCTAACCTGTGAGCTTAATGGCATTTTCTCTTTGATTCAATAATTTGTCTGTCAAAAAAAAAGCTGGGCTGACATTCTCCTTGTTGTGGGATTGAAATGGGAAGAAATCTCTTCTCTTGAAGAATTTTTTTTTTTTAAATTGAGGGGAACATTTTAGGATAAAACTGTTTTTTAAATCATTTGGGTTTTTGGTGGTTAGGGTGGTGGTGGGGGCTGGGAGGGTGGCACTGATGAATGTGAGAGCCCTGACATTATGTGTGTGGCAGGTGATCTTAAAAGGGAGCAGATTACCTCAGTCTGAAAGTTTTCTTAAAATAATTAGGCAACATGTGAAATTTGCAAATGAAGATGGCATCTACTGTTGTGTCTCTTGCAAGTCATCATCCTCCCTTTCTATGGAGGTAGTTGGGTTGGGGTATGAATATGTGTGCCTAGGCATAGCCCTGACTCTATATGCCTGCTTCATTCCTTCCAGCCTTACTTTGGATGAAGGGGTGAGAGAGAAGGCTGTCCCAGTATCATCCTGGAGAGGCTCCAAATCCAGGTGGTTGTTTTTTCTTTGTCTGGAGATTTTGGAGAAGCCTCATTCAGCTGTTGGGAAAATGAATCTTAGCAATGAACCTAGAGTTTAGGGAGACACATGGTGGGCTGGGGTTGAAACTTAGAGATCTTGAGTAAGCCCTTGGCATTTGTATTAAATGTGGCCAAGCATGTTGGGCATGAGGGGCTGTTTCAGGGTGACATCGCATGACCCAGGATGCACCGCTGACCCTGTCTCCTCAGATCCCTCCCGGTCCTGCTCTAGTTACAGAAGTCTTCTTGAAGGTCTGATTACATAAAGCTGATGAGAGTAGTCAAGTAGTTGTGGTGGGGAGCAGAATGGAAGAGGACGCTTGGTGTTTAGAGCTTGCTTTTTTCCTTGTCTCCTCCTCCACCCCAGGTCTTCAGAGACACTATTGGAAAACACTGACTCATCAAGCTCTCATATTGATTCATCCAGCACGACTTATTGTGGGCTGGGCATAGTTCTAGGCTCTGGGATGCACCCCAACTTCTTACAACTTCCAATAGTGAAACTGGGAGTAAAACCCAGATTTTTTGATTCCTGATCTGCCGCTTTCCTGGCACATCACATTGCCTCCCTGGTGACCCTGTCTATTGCAGGAACCCAAGGGGCTGAAATTCTTTCCATTTATTCCATCGTGCCTCCTTATGGCTTCCCATCCTCCTGCCTGGTGATGGGCTTCTCCTGTCTGGAAACCTGGGTCAGTCGTTTCATGCTGGGTTACCCTAGCAAAACATAATAAACACAAACAAACAAAAATGAGGTCATTAACCATCACATTTGTTTTCCCAACCTGAATTTCCCACTAGCAGATAGAGTCATTTTAAACCTTTGAATACACTGAGAACTTTTACTTGGGAGACTTCATCATAGAACATAACAAACATATTAAAATGAACTCTCATCTCACATTAAATATGACATTAATTTTTAATGTGAAATTTTTGGAAGGATTTTAAAATTCATGTTTACAGTTTTGGGGTCTAAGAGTAAATTCATTATGATTTAAACATTATTATATTTATGTTTAACTATAAATCTTGAATTGATTTGAACTTGACTGACCAATAAACAGAATCTTTCTTTCTGTTGACATTGACTGAAACATTTATTAATCTTAGTTTTGCAATTTTTATTTCACATTTTGGAGTCATTTTTTTCAGATTTCAAATGTTTCATTGACCTTTACAAAGTTTAAAAGAAACCCCTGACACTATATGCCTGTAGCTGCACGTGGGTGAAAGACCCAGAGAATAGCCCTCCTTATAGCCACCTACCCAAAAGCAAATTGTGTATACCTCAACATTTATTGCCCCTTGGGGGAACCCAGCTGGGTGTGTTTGCAAACCTCTTCTAAAACCCCTGGGACTGGTCTGGGTGTCATGGAAGTGACCCTGAGGACTCAAGAACTCCTGTTTCTGCTCTCTGTGGTCTTAGTCAGCTTAGGATACCATAACAAAATACTACAGACCAGGTGGCTTAAACACAGACATTTATGTCTCACAGTTCTGAAGGCTAGAAGTTCAAGATAAGGTACCTGCAAGTTCAGTTCCTGGTGAGGACTGTTTCCCTGGCTTGTAAAAAGCTGCCTTCTGCTGGGCTCGGTGGCTCAGCCATGCTTTGGGAGGCTGAGGTGAGTGGATTGCCTGAGCCCGCAATAAATCAAAAAATCAGCCGGCTGTGGTAGCGCATGCCTGTAATTCCGGCTACTTGGAAGGCTGAGGTGGAAGGATCGCTGGAGCCCAGCAGGTCGAGGCTGCGGTGGCCGGGAGCGGCCACTGCACTCCAGTCTGGGTGACAGAGTGAAATTCCAACTCAAAAAAAAAAAAAAGCTGCCTTCTTGCTGTGCCCTCACATGCTAGAGAGAATGTCCTCTGGTCACTTTTTTTTTTTTTGAGTTGGGGTCTTACTCTCTTGCCCAGGCTGGCGATCATTCCACCTCAGCCTTCCAAGTAGCTGGAACTACAGGTGCGTACTATCACGCCTGGCTAATTTTTGATTTATTATAGAAACGAGGTCTTGCCAAGTTGCCTGGGCTGGTCTTGAACCCACGGGCTCAAGCAATCCACTCACCCTGGCCTCCCAAATTGCTGGAATCACAGGCTGAGCCAGCGAGCCCAGCCTGGTCACTTCTTCTAAGGGCACTAATCCCATCACAAGGGTCTCACCCACAGGACCTCATTTGGCCCAAATTGTCTTCAAATACTCCAGCTCCAAATACCATATATACAAAGGCTCCACTTTGAAATGCCATCACCTTGGGGGTTAGGGATTCAACATATGAATTCGGGGGGTCAGAAGGACACAAACATTCAGCCCATAATATACAGGATGGTGGAAAAGCTTGGGTCTTGGAGTCTGTCCTGTGGGTTTCAAATCTCAGTCCTACTACTTTTTAGCAGTGGCTGCACTCTGAACTTCAGTTTCTACTTCTGTGTAATGGGATACTAATTCATTTGCAGGGTTTTTATTTTCATTAGAGTAGTATTTGTAAAGAGTCTAGCACCCAGTAGGTACCTCTTGTCATTATAATTTACCCAATCTCCTGGGGGTATCTTTAATTAAATGAAAACAGCGGGTGTGTGTGTGTGTGTGTGTGTGTGTGTGTGTGTGTGTGTGTGTGTGTGTGTGTGTGTTTACTACAGAGAGACACACAGAGCAAGGAGACAGCCAAGAACATGTCTGGTGGCAAGAAGCAGGTAAACTCCTTGGCACTGAGGTAAGGCAGGGCTTCTATAAAAGAAGGCTTTTTTTTCTATATTTCTGGAAAGTTTCATGCTTGTGGGGGACTCCTCAGGTTGGGCCAGACCATAAAGGTGCACTGAGAAGGCTCTTCAAAGCTCAGGGCCTGAAGAGGACAAATAATTCAGGGGTGAAGGACGGCCAAGTTGGAAGACTCATCTTGAGCATTTTTCAGTAAAGGATCTGCAATTTAACACTACCCCCTACCCTTTCCTTTGACCATTTTCAGAATGGGAAGCAAACTGAAATGACTAGTCCTTATAAATGCTGGGGTTTGTGCCTAGGGTGGAAGGGAGTTGGTATTTACATGCAAATGTCTGTAGACATTGCAAATTACCAGTACCTGGGGGAGGAACCAGTGACCAGCATTTAGAGAGCCATCAGAGCAGGGAGTGCCTTCCCTGGCAGTGAGGATGGAGGGCAGTGATATGACAGTCTTCCCTCCCCAGCAACCCCGCTGTTGGATGGGTTTGGTGAGTGGGAAGTTAGAGGCAGCTCATAATTTCCTCAATCCTTCCCTTTGAGTCAGTCCGCAGCAAATTAACCTTCCTGGCTGACTCAGGGCAAGCCTGGCCCACAGTGGGGAGAAATTCTCTCCCCCTTACCCGCTCTCCCTCCTTTCTGCCACTTGACTGAGTGCTCAGTGTGGATCAGGCACTATCCTAGGTGCTGGTTGTACGTCCGTGGGCAAGACTGAAAAAAACATGTAGTAGACGTGAAACAATAAACATGATTCGTAAGGACATTGTATGTTGGAAGGCACTAAATTAAATAGAGAAAGAAAGAAAATGAGAGTAGGTGATAAAAATTAGTAATCCTGGGTGGAGGTGGCAGGACAGGCTGCACTATTGAACAGGGTGGTCAAGGAAAGCAGTATTAGCAAGGTGTGATAAGTAAACACTGGTGAGTGAGTTGAGAAAGGGAGTTGAAGAAGGGAAGGACTATAAAATGTTTTTGCGGTCTCAGCTCACAGTGTCTGTGAGGGGAAGGAAGAAACTAGTCAACAGTTGGGATGCCTGGAGTTCAATTTCTTCCTAACAAATGCAAGCAGCATGGTTTAGGGAGATGAGGAATTGCCATGTCTGCCTGCCCTTAATCTTGTGTCACTCATGGTGCCACCAGGCAGTGCTTGTTATCAGATGGAAATGGGAGGTGAGCAGAGTTCTCTAGACTAGAAGGGTTTCGTGGGTGTCTGATGGCTCAAACCATTCACTGGATGGATGATTTGAGTTAGTGAATGAAGAACTGAGTGAAGAATGAAGAACTGAATGAGGAACTTGTGTATCAACAAGTACATGAATGAACAGTGAATGAGTAAAAATAGATTAAAACTCTTATCTGTGTTAAGAATGGGTCATTTACAAGTTCACACCATAAGTTATTAGTTACACATCTAGCTTCAGTAGTAATTTTTTAAAGGTGCTTTGCTTTGAATATGAAGCAATCACCCTTGAGTAAATTTTCAAATATAAAAAAAATGATCCAACTTCATGTTTAGACACTGTGGTATGGTCCCAACTTAGGTTTTCACCTATACCTGCAATTGAAGTAGAGGATATTTTCTAAACCAACAGGTGACTTCCACTCCTATTTTAAAGTAAGGCAGACTGATTGATAAGCTTATAAATCACTCTTTCTTGCTTATGGACAATAGCTGCTCTTGGCCTTTAGTCATGAGGTGGAGATGGAGACAGAGTAAACCACTGGTCTACCAAACCTGCTTGTTATCAAAAAGACTGGGGAAACAGAGATAGAGAGGCAGGCAGAGTCATACAGCCACAGACTGGCCACACCCCAGGTCTACTTTATCGGAAGTTCCACATACGGTTCCCAACTTCTGAACTTTTAAATAGCTTCTCAGGTAGTGTAGGGGGTTAGGAAGCCACTGCACTAAAGTCAACTCAGAGGGCAGGGAGTGTATCCTGCTCTTTTAAAATATGTATTTTATTGATGTTTACCAATAAATGGATAAGCAGTTAAATCCTTACTGCAGGAAGCCAAGTGAAACAGAACCATTCCTCTGCACCAAGTTAACATTTTAATCCTCTTTCCCTGTCTCTTTCTCTTTCTCTCTTTTGGTTCATCTTTTCCCTAAACATAGTACTAGTCTGTAAATGTTACTGTAGTATTTACTTTCTCTTTAAAATTCCAATACATTATGCGTGTCTCTCAATGCATTTTAAAGCTACATGATATTCCAGAGTATAGAAATGACCAATCTTTCCAACTTGCTGAAATCCATTGATTTATTCAAGTGTGTCTTACATAGAAAAATGTTGATAAACCTTTGCTGACTGAATAACTAAAAGGACACAGCTATCTTGTACCATTCACCCCACAGGAAGCTAGGCATTAAAATCAACCTGGGTGCCGTGGCTTGTTCCTGTGGTCCCAGCTATTCAGGAGGCTAAGGTGGGAAGATCACTTTGGGTCAAGAGTTTGAAGCTGTGGCGTGCAATGATCACACCTGTGAGCAACCACTGCACTCCAACTTGGGCAACAAAGCAAGATCCCGTCTCTAAAACAATACAAATAAAAATAAATCAGTTGACTTAATTCTTCTCTTTAGGGAAGCTTCCAGGCTGTGGTGAGAGCCCCTCTAATGCAATGATTCAGGCTGACTCTAAATGGAGTTGTTTCATAAAGGGAAAGAGAACAAATCAGCCAGTAAGAAGTGTGGATGGGGCCATGACCTCAGGCAAGGTTCAGACCCTTGTTGTCAAAGAATCTGTAAACATTTAAGGAAATAGAACTTTCTCTTCTTGGGGAGTTCATACAATAGTATAGGGCAATATGATTAGTGGTGAGAACTGTGGAAGACCAAAGAGCCCCCAAGCTCCCTTCTGAGCTGGGGTGGTCAGCAAAGGCTGCTCAGAGGAGGAGGGTTTGAATTGAATTCCAAAGGAGAGTCCCATCGAGCTCCATTGAGAGAAGGCTTTCGATGACTCTGCCGTGGGCGTGGAAAGACCCGTTTTGCCTCTGTCCCACCATGTTAAGATGGGCTGGCTGGTGTGTAGGGCTCATGGAGACCAGGTGGATAAGGAACTAAATAAAGTAACTATTCTCTGGGCCCTCCATGAGAAGAAAAAAAGCAACAAAAAGCTCAGCCCTCAGCAGAGCCAAGCTCCAAGAGCCCCTTTCACAGACACATAAATATTTAATAATCATCTGTCTACAACCAATCTAGGGGAAAAAAAAATCTTTAAATAGACTGCTCGAAAGGCCAAAACCTGAATTTTAATTGAGGTACTTTGAATTACTCCCATTAGTCAGTCGCTCTGACTTTTTCTTAGCAAGGGCTAGATTGTTTTTGAAAGGGGGATCGGAATTATTAGCAGCCCTTAAAAAAAAAAAACACTGCTGTTCCTACTAAATAATAAACTAGGCTTCTTTTTAAAACGATGTGGCTTTTTCTGAGCACAAAGCAAGAGGGCAGAGTACGGTGAGCCCCACATATTAGAGATGCCATTTGAAAAGCAAGCGTTAAGGGCGTTTGGATGCCTTGCTAAGCATTTCCTTGCTAAAGCGCCTCTGTGACGCTCCCTGGTCCCGCTAAAGTTTGCAGGATGGAGGAGGAATTTGTGTGTGTGTGTGTGTGTGTGTGTGTGTGTGTGTGTGTGTTTATATATTTATTTCCCCTTTCTCTGCCCCCTGGGCCTACAGTCTCCTGCAGCTGATGTAACAATCCTCTTGGACGAGCCCCTTGTATCTCACACTAGCCAATTTCGACAGTCTAAAGTGCTCAAATTGAGCCATTTTGTTCCCTGTAAAATAAACCTCAGGCCATTATGCGTGGTTTTTCATTCACCCGCCTCCTTGTCACCCTTCCCTTGGCCCCTCTCTGCACACCCTCCCCTGCTTTCCCATTCTCTCCTTTGGCTCTCCCTCTGACGAATGGGAGGGAAGGCAGGCATCCTTTAGGGGACCGCTGTTTTCAGTCCAACCATGTCAACTTCACTCTGGCACAATTTGCTTTGAGATCTGTGTCATGGAGCGGGGCCGCAGGGTCACCCCCCCACCATAATTGATCTTGCTTATTCATCTGCTTCCTGTGTATCACCCTCTCCCCGCGCTGGCCTTTGTTTGGATAAATTGTTGGAAGATTTACTGTGGTGCTGAAAGCCGCCTGCCCTGGTGTCCCCACCACCTCTTCCAGGGTGAGACAGACGATGGAGTAGCACTTAGGGAAGAAAGTTCTCCCTCCTCCCCCATCCCAAACCTAGAGGACATCTCCCAGCGTCACAATTAAGGCAATTTCCAGACTAATTTACTATGGAATCACTTTGCATGGCCCTTGTGCACTGGTATGAGAAATGTTAATTGGTGTGTGGGCCCAAGATGCTCTTCGGAAGGATTTATCGTCGGAAGCAAAGGAGGGGAAGAGAAGCCGGGGCCATCTTTGTGATGGCTCGGAGGCCACACTCACTCGCTTCAGATTATTTTTAAAACCAATGGTCATGATGGATCTGAATCCAGTAATTTATTCGATTTTGGGTCATTAACCCTTGTTCTGCTTATGGCAGCAAATGACTTCATCGTCAGAGATGATGAGTGTTCCGAACTGTGGGGATACTTGGCTCTCTCGAGCTCTCATCTGAAAATCAATTTTAAGCAAGTGGCAGGCATTAGAAATCCCCTCTGCTGATAGGTTTCTGCGGCATTGCCTCTAGGATTTGAAGAGGTGGGGAGGGCGGAGGAGGGGAGAGAAGCCCCCGGAAAACTCCTATTGCCAGAGTGTTTGTGTTGGGGTGGCTAATGTCCTGAGAAGGCTGCACAATAGACTCTGTCAAAATGGTTCTTTAGGAGTGGGGAATGGATTGCAGTTTGGAAATGGGGAGAAAGGAAAGAAAGGAGCAGGCCTCCATCCAGTGATCCTGTCTGCAGACTGAATAAAATAGCTCAAAATCATTGTTTTGATTCCCATTGACTGGAGGCTGGAGGGGCTTTACTGGTTAAGCTTTTAAAGCCGCAGCAGTTTAAACACTTTTTTCTTTTCTGATTTTGCCTGGTGAACCTTTTCTTTAGTTGACCTTGAAGCACATTAACTCATCTTTGGGGGGATGGGGGACTCAAAAAAAAAAACCACCCTTTGCCTTCAAATCCAAGGCTGCCTTCTGTCTTGAGGTATCATATAAATAGGTAGCATTGCCTGGCATCCCTGACTATAGGGCACACAAGACTGGTATGTGCCAGTGTGGCTCCCCTCACTACATTCCTCTGCCACGTTGGACAGACTGACCAGCAATGTTTGGGGTCAGGGAATTCCTTTGTAGATGGGACCAATGTTTGGTATCAGGGAGCTCTCTGGAATGGACCCAGCTCCAAGTACTGCCTGGATGAGCCCATACCTTCCCTAAACATGGTCATGTGAAATCTCTTCCACTGTTGAATTTTTAAGTTCATATATTTGGGGGAAAATATGGATTTTTATAAACTTTTAATTAGAAGAGATTTAGTAACTATTTAGCGAATTTCCTTATATTTTTGCAGATGAGGAATCTTTGGCCCAGGCACATCAAGTGGCTTATCCAGTATCACACGTACTGCAGGGAGCAGAAACGGTGCTAAACCCAGGTCCCCTGAACAGTGGGGGATCTGGACATGAGGGTGGATGCACAGGATGCCCCAGGTGTCGGCAATAAGAAGCTGCATTGTCTGTATAGAATTGTAATAAACAATAATAAAACCCTTCATTCTGATTTTTGTTCTTTTGAGTTTGAGTTTGAGTCTCACTCAAAAAAGCCCAGGCTGGAGTGTGGTGGCACACTTATAGCCATCCCAGCACCAAGCCTTCCAAGTAGCTAGAACGACAGGCACACTACCACGCCCGGCTAGTTTTTCATTTATAGTAGATACGAGGTCTCGCCAAGTTGCCTGGGCTGGTCTCAAAACCCGCAGGCTCAGGCAATCCACTTGCCTCAGCCTCCTAAAGTACTGGGATTACAAGCTGAGCCACTGAACCTGGCACATTCTGCTTTTAATGACCGCCCTCGACTGATAATTCCTAGCAATGTTGCTGCTAAAATAGCTCTCCCTGCCTAGGTGGGCACTTCTGCTAGCCCCCTCCTGCCTCTGGTACCTCACTGCTCCTGACTCCTGGCTCCCAGTTCTAGGTTTTCCTCACTAAACTAAGATGCAGTTTTCATCTAACAAACAACAAACAAATAATAACAAATGCTATGTTAGAAGTACTCTGTGCTTCTTTTGGAATTAAGTAAGAAAAATAACCTTAGGGTAGTCCAGGTGCAAAAAAAGTGTGATGTCTTAAAATTCAAAGCAGGGGGCACTGGAAAATAGGTGATGGGGTTTGCTAGACTCTCCTTACCTGTATCCCTCTGATGAGTGAGTGTAGAATGCTGGTCGAGACCTCTCAGCCCCCCTCTAGGTATATTCAACAGAGTTGGAGGCTTGTGGCATCACTTTCTAAATCTAAGTTTCTCCCAGATAATTAGAGTCTTCAGTGAACTTCAGGGTAGTCTGAGGACCTGGCCAACCTTTGTGTGTGTCTTTTGTGGTCATCTTGGCCAGACTGGTTGCTGTCTGGTTACTCTTCTCTTCTCAAGCAGCTCTCTGAAATGGGTGGGTAAATATCCCTGTCTGACTTTAGCTGCCGAGTCATCAGTTCTGACAGATGGCTGCCTCTTTGCAGAGCAGCCACCCCCCCACTCCACCTGCCTCCTCCCTCAGCCCTTCATTTTATCTTCCCCCTGTCAGAACTCACCCTTTGGCAGAAATCTTTTCCGAGAGCTAAATGTGAGCCTCAAAGAGATGCCATCAAGGTATTTTTCATAATTTTCAAAGGTAATTTCCTTCCCTCCCCCCCACCTCCTCGTCATTATAATTATGTCTTAGCAGCTTACCCAAATCAGCATAGCAGCCAAGTCCCCTCCCCCTGAGGGTGGCAGCCTTTTCCCACACAGCAGGCCTGGGAGAAGGTCGCTTGGAGAAGAAGGCTGGACAACTGAAGGCTTCCTCACTGTGGGATTCAGAGGCAAGCTGGTGGAGCTATTTTCCTGTGAAGAAGAATAACTTAACATGGTTTTGTATTGTTTTTGCTCTAGGAATGCACCCTGAGGAATTTCCCTAAGTGTCATGTCCGTGACAATGTTTAAGGTACTCTTAATCCAGTTCATATCCATATATTTAAGACTAGGTGACATCCATTCCAGAACATTCTTCGCAGTTTTTTTTTACTACTCCTCCCTCTTATGTCTTCTCACTCCCTCAGTAAGCAGTCAAGGAAAACAATTCCTCTTTTTTCCCTGGACCCTGGTCTCTGCCTATCCCACCTCTGAATCCTGCCTATGGCTGGCTGGTCCTTCACTGGTGGCCCTGCCACAGAAACAGAAGGAGAACTGGTGTGTGTCTCAGACCCTCTACAGAGATCCAAGTGTGGCCAGCCCCAGCTGAACGGAGATCCTGAGGGTAAATTAGGCTCCACTAGGAGTCCTGGGACTTGACATTCAAAAATTCTATTCATTGAAAACAGACTAGCCCCGGAAACCTGGTTTAGTAGATAAAATCTGTAACCACAAGAGGATAAATCAAGTTTGGCTTGTTTGTACTGGTCTAATTTAATATGATCTCCCTTGGAGTTTCCAGAGTCTAGATTTTCCAGATCATTAAATCCATTACTTTTCAGTGTTAACTTTTTTTTAGGAGGATGGGGTAGAGAGTGGATATATTTTTTAGTGGCATCCCACACTAATCATGGGAACCTCATCAAAGCCCATTTGGGGAGGTAAAGTGATTAATTTCTGGGACCAGGGACTCAGAAGGAGGATTTCCATCCCTTTAACACATAAGACCCCAGCAGCTGAGTCAGAAAAGTGGTCTGTTTACTGAAGCCACTGCTGTAGTGTAGGACCCACAGAAGGAATAGGGGTCACTTACAACCTCCTGAAAACACTGAATGGCAGGGTGAGGGATATGGGAATGTGGCCATCTCATCTCCCCTATGTGGGGCTGGTCTAAAGAGTCTTGAAGCCATCACAATGAGCTAATATGCAACCTTAAACAAAAGGGCCACCTCTGTGATCTTCCATTCCTCCTTGTGACTGGTGGAGGAGGTCTCACACCTGGCTCTCAGCATCAGTGGAGGAGGTAGGCTGATATAATTATGCAGGCCATAAAATGCGTGTGAAAGCAGCCATTGACACTTCCTTAAAATTAGCCCCTTTGAGTCTCAGTTTTCATATCTGTAAGAAAGGAAGGGATTCTGTATGGTTGAGATTTTAAGACCATCTACCCTTCCCATATGGAGCTGTGGCATCTTGAAGAGTCCGTATTTTTCCAGGGATGAACTTTGGGCAGGTGGAGAGCAGCCATGGAGCAAAAAAATGTGGTCGCGAATCTTTACTCTGAAGGGAAATGTGCACAAGTGTCCCTGTCTTTCTAGATGTCTCTGGATTGGATGGCAAGGAAGGAGAAGTCCAGAGGTGATGAAGTGAGGGCAAGACTTGCTGGGGAGTGCCCTTCCCCTCCCTTCTGGAAGCCCTGGGTAGAAGAAGGAGTGAGGCTGGCCACAGAAATATAGGGCCTATGTGGGAAGACTGCCACTCCAAGGTCTGAGTGTGGTTCAGGGTTGCCAGACTGTCAAAATGGCTTGGAGAGGGGCAGTGGCCTGTCCCAAAGCTGGTTCTTAAAGGGCAGTTAAGCAAAGGCCTACTGTCAACACTGAGTTTCTGGTTATGGAATGCTAAAGTCCTTAGTCTTACCAGGTTTCCCTTTTCCTTGATGGAGTGTCTTGCCAGCCAGAGTTCTCAGCCACAGCACTCTCTGCCATCAATGTGGCTGCAGGCCTTGGTGCACCTTAGAAGCTCACATCAGGGCTATGCTTTCTCTAGGACAGAGCTCACAACCCAGAGCTCACATGAGCGCTTCTATGCCTCACTCCCATGGCAAAGAGCCAAAGGAAGGCTACTGCAGTTGTTCATTTGATTGTGAACTTGAATCCGCTCTGTGTGTGTGTGTGTGTGTGTGTGTGTGTGTGTTTGATGTGTTTTCCTCCAAATCTTTAGAAAACTTTGATAAGATGGTTTCCTCTCTAATTTTTTGTCATCATCCCTTAAATATATAGTTCCTTTGAATACTCTCCATCCTTGTAACCCCTCCAAACAAAAATAAAGCATGGGAACAAAGCAAGCTGAAAGATGAGTGTGCAACTTGTCAGTTTGAGCAGTGAAGAGGTGCACGCATGCATATGTGCATGCATGTGCGTGCATGTGTGTGCATGTGTGTGACAGTCACTGGGTTAAGCACTTAGTCATTAACTGTTGTCCTTCCTTGGGCAGAAGGAGACACTGCACAGTGTCTTTTCCTGCATAATTGGACTGTCTTTTCATACAAGCTGAGATGCTTGTTTCGGAATATAAGCCCATGCACTCTCAACAGGTCAGAAGCGATAGTAAAAACCTGTTGTCTGGCTTCGTATTCGGAATAATGGAGTCACTAATCTACTTGATCTGGCCAAGTCAGATAAAGGAGAAAGTGAGGGATGCCCGTGTTTCGGAGATGGAAGGTACTTGTAAAAGCAATTTCTTCTGGGGAGGGGAGGAAGGGGGAGACTCATAGGGGGAAAAAAACGAGCAAAGACTGTTGGAAACCTTTTAATTAGTACTAATTACCTCAGCAGAAAATGTTGGAAGCTTGAAAGGATTTGTGTCAGCAAGTGAAAGATCAAAGATTGCTAGACTCGCATTTTAATCTGTTGGCTATAAAAAGGAATGAGGGGGGTGGTAATGGGACCCAGGAGAATGACTGCCCAGGTGGCTCTGTCCTTAATCCCTTCTTTACTGCTGCAGCCTGAGGCCTAGTCCCGATTACATAATAAGATGATTTAATTTAATTTTTTTTCTTTGACTTTAACTGCTTGTAGAGGAGAGGAAGGGTCCTTTTTCTCCCTTTAGTGAGGACGGGGTGGGGCTTGGGATGGTAGACTTAGTAGCTGCATAGCCCCTTCTTTAGTTTCCTCCATCTTTTCCCCAGTCAGCAAAATGGCATTTTCATTTCATAGTTAAAATGATAGTATCGACAGCAACAAACCCCCCACACAGGAAAGAGTTCTTTAAGGATGAAAGAGTCTCTGGATATACAAAGAAGGGAGAATCTTTGGTATGATTGAGCTGTGATTGGGACTATCTGGAGTACCAGGTACATTTTATTACTAGAAAACTCCACCTACTGGATTCATCACCGAGACAGTTCCTTAAAAGTCCAGTAGGGGAGGGAGAGAGAAAGAGAGGGAAGGAGGAAGAACAGTGTTGAGGATCTATACTACCCATGGCAGGAGGCCTGTTTTTGCTCCTCTCTTCTGTGTCACCACCCTCTTCCCATCCTCGTTAGGGATGGATTAAGCTGGATGAGGGCCTGGTAGCAGTTCCTGGTGATATCTGCCCATCGTCCCTTGACAATCAGCATTCCTATGCTTGCCATTCTGATGGCTTCCAACTACAGTTGCCTGCAACTGTGTTCTGCTCAGCCCTCAACCAGTGACTGATGAGAGGTGGTAGATAACATCCCAACTCCCTCACCCCTCGGTTGGGATATCACTGAGAAGTGATTCATATTACATCCCATACTGCTCGAGAGCAGAGGTCAGCAAATGATGACGGGTGAGCCCAGTCTGGTCTGCTGTTTTGTTTAAAAAAAAAAAAAGTTTTATTTGAAAATAGTTACGTCCACTTATTTACATATTGTCTATGGCTGTTTTCACACAGAGTTGAGTGGTCCTAACAGAGATCATATGGCCTACAAATCCTAATATATTTACAATCTGGTCATTTATGTAAAAGTTTGCTGATCCCTGTCCTCAAGGGGTTGAGCCCCAGTTGCCCTCAGCAGTCCCCTACCTCACTGTGCATTCTTTATGGTCTTCTTTTCCTTCTTAATCTTACTTTCTGGTGTTTTCTGCGATCGCTTGCCAAATAAATGACTTGCTCTAACATGTTTATTTCAAGTTCTGTGTTTGGAAATTCCAATTGTGTGTGTGTGTGTGTGTGTGTGTGTGTGTGTGTGCGCGCGCGCGCACATGTGTACACACCGAAAGGGCAGAATCCCTTCAGATAGTGCCCATTTATCCCATCCTTTCCAGCATCCAAAGTTCACACCTCAGAAATGTAATGAACCAAGACAGTTCAGCTTGGAGAAGAAAAAAATGCTTCAGTGTCTTCTCACTTTGACTGAAGGATTTGAGCTCAGACCATTGAGCCTCTGTGTTGATCATCTTGGGTTTCTGCCTAAGCATTAGGAGATAGGCTGCAGGAAAAAACTAGAATGCAAATGTGTAGTTACATAGGATAACTCTACAGATCTAATGCACAGCACAAGGACTGCAATTAAGAATATAGGCTTGTATGCTGAAAATTTGCCAAGAGTAGTTTTTAGGTGCTCTTGACACACACACACACTCATGCACACAAACATACACACAAGATAACTATGGAAGTTGATGAATAAATTAATTTGCTTAATGATAGTAATCATTTCCTATGTAATATACGTCAAAGCAGTTGTACAACTTAAATATATACAATAATAAATAAAAATTTTAAAATTGTCTGTCCAACCCCCCCCCAAGACAGAAGGAAGCCTACATGGTGGAATCAAGGACTGCTGGCTCTGATGAATGTGTGTGGCTCAGTCCTAAGGGGCTTGGCCCTTTTTGTTTTTAGTCGTGGGAGACCTGACCTAGAGTGGCCTGTTTCCATTCCAGATGACCAGATGCTGGCCACAGTGTCTCAATATCCACCCCTTCTAGGAAAGCCTGCCAGAAGATTTGGGCCCAGATCTTCTGATGTTTAGCTTGCATCTCCTCAGAGTCATACATGTAAATGTGAAGTGCCTACAACTCCAAATCTGATATACAACTCCTACTTGTGTTTAAGTGTTTCTTGCTTTCTTGTATCTCCTGGTCTTAGTGAGTTAAGTCTGATATCCATTTATCATGAGAATGGAGAGGGTCTTAGTTGACAGATTGGAGAAATAGCACTTGGCCATTTGTATTAGTTAGCTATTGCTGAGTAACAAGTTATCCCAAAACTTAGCAACTTAATGACACACCTGTCATTATACAGTTTCTGTGGGCCAAGAATTTGGATGCAGCATAACCCAGGGTTTTTCACAAGACTGTGGTTAAGGCCTGAACAGGACTCTAGCTCATTTACATGGTTGTTGGCAGGATTCAGTTCCTTGCAGGGTGTTAGTCTCAAGCCTCATTTTCTTACTGGCTGTTGGTTGGAGACCTACCTTAGATCTTGCCACATGTGTCTCTCTAAGGCAGCTCATGACATGGAAGCAAACAAGGGAGAGAGGAAGAAAGGTCCAGAAAGAAAGAAGTCAGTCTTCCTGACATCCTACCTCAGAAGTGACATTCATCACCTTTGCAGTATTCTATTCATTAAGAGCAAGTCAGGAGGTCAAGCCCACACTCAAGTGGAAGGAATTGGATTATGCAGGGTTGTGACTGCCAGGAGGAAGGGATCACTGGGAGCCATTCTAGAAGCTACCTGTCACACTGCTGACTATCGACCAGAACATCCCATTATTCTGGCATTATTTAAGAAGAACGTGTCCCCTTGAGCACATTGTACTAGTTGTCTTGAATCCTTAAATAATAGTAAACACTTTAGAATAAAAATTTCTCTCTGTTTTCTTAAAGAGTATACTTTTATAATTTTTGAGTCTCATCTCAGAATCTACGTTTTTTTAAAGTGTCTTTCTGAAAAAAAAGTATCATTCTTGGACTTCTTGCCCAAATTAATCACTCCTTCCAAGTTTTTATAGCACTTATTTTCTATATTGTTTATGTGGCATTTAATCATATGTTGCTTCATGACAGTTCTATTGTTACCTTGAGTTACTCCTTGAATCTCGCATTGTTTAATTTCCACACATCGACATCTTGTCTCTCCATAAGAATTACAAACAATGTAAATGCAGCAGTTGCCTAATACCTCAGATATAAAGCAACTCCAATGGGGGCTCTCTTTAAATATATGTTGACTTTTTTCCTTTGATGATGTTGATTTCTGACTCATGTCTGATTTTTTGGTGGCTCCTGAAGGGTACAGTGACAATTGCCCCTATGCTGAGTGGCCCCAGTCTACTCTGACATGTTTGTTAGCTTTGGTTTATTTATTTTGGTAGGTGACTTTGTTTTCTTTTTAAATCTTTCTTTGGTGTCAACATAATAACAATTATTCCTCTGCTTTTTCCAAATCTTGGCCAAGGATTGGGACTAGAATTTTTAAAAACTGCCTTTACTGAGAGTCACAGCTTTTTGAACGAAGTTTATGATCCCCTGTAACATCCTGGTTTGTGACACCATCATCGGGGCTGATAGTAGAAGGAACACGCCTCTGCTGAACGTTGACTTCACTTCAGGCATTACTCACCTCAAGGTTTGTGGCTGTGTTTCAGAGAATGAAGATGAATGCAAGTGTGAACTCTAGATAGAGTGTGCTGTATTTTTATATTCTGAATGATAGTCATAAACCAGGAATCAGAAACCAGGTTTTGGGAAAGAAGGAAATGAACCTGACTTAAGGAGATTGGAGTTGAGTGCCCCATCGTGCTCTGTGCCTCACTCACATAGCTGCTTGTGATGCTTCATACTAAGGAAATTACTCCTGTAGATGCTGGTGAGAACCTTGGCACTCCTTAGAGGTACATAGGGACTGAAATATGCCCCTCTAATTCATATGGTGAAATTCTAACCCCCAGTACCCCAGAATGTGACCTTATGAGGAAATAGAATTGTTGCAGGTATAATTAGTTAAGAAGAGATCGCCTAGAGGAGGGTAGTCCTTTAATTCAACATGACTGGTGTCCTACAAAGAGTGCCATGTGAAAAGAGACACACACACATATGGCAAACGCCTTGTGAAGACTGGAGTTACACTGGAAGCCACCAGCAGCTAGGAGAGAGGTCTGGGACAGCCCCTCACCTAGTGCCTTCAGTGGGAATATGACCCTACACCTTGATTTCAGATTTCTAGGCTATCTTGTTCTAAGTCACTTGCCACTCGGTATGTTATACTTGATTATAGTAGCCTGGTTTTGAGATCTCTGCACCTCATGTTCTGTCCTTGGTCCTGAATCCATCCCTTGTTTTCTGTCCTTGGTCAGTCATTACCTTTGAGATTCTCCACTCCTTAAAAGGTATATGTGTGGGAAGATGTCTTCCTGTTGCATTTTCAGCCCAGCTGCTATTTCGCCATGGAAGAAGGAGCCCATCAAGAATGATGAAGGTGACTTCTCTTCCTATGGTCAGGTGGCTGTGTAGGGACAGATCTGAAGTTGAAATGTGTGAGGGAATCTGTCCTAAGCCCGGATGGGACAAGCCCATTGTGCATGGGGTGTTTTTCTGGGTTGTCCTGGCTTCCAGGGCAGATGTGCTAACATCTGTGCAAGTTCAAGGCCCCGAGTGCTAACAAGACCTGCAGCTTCAATCCGCCTGATATGTTTGCTGTCACTTTCTTTTCTAGTGATGTTGGAGAAGGGAAAAGTCACTCAGTCTGTCAATCTTGTCTGCTCCCATGAAACTGGGAAAGTTCTATTACTTTCCTTGTGGAGACTGACAGCTGTGCTGTCTCTTCCGTCACTGTGGAGGCGCCTTCCTAGATCATGTGAGTCAGGCCAGCAGGGTTCAGCTGGAAGCCTTGGCAGCTGTAGAGGAGAACTCGCCAGGACAGTTGTCAGAACTTGGAGGAGGGAGAGTATCATGTCCCACAGTAGAGGGAACAAAAGCATCCTCCTTCATTTAATCCACAGTTTCTTAACTCTAATGACACTTTGAGTCAGATAATTTTTGTTGTGGAGGGCTGTCCTGTGTTGGAGGATATTTCACAGCATCACTGGTCTTTGCTCACCCACTCAGTCATGACAACCAAAAATGTCTTTAGGTGTTGCCAGATATCCCTTAGGGAACAAAATTGTTCCCACTTGAGAACCAATGAACTAAATACCCTTCAGCAATTTCTGGGACCTGTCTGGGGGCTGCAGTGGTCTCTCAGGAGGATGCACAGACTTGTATTAAGACGGAGGAGTTGTAGGTAATTGCTAGGCAGTTGAGGACATTTAGGGAACTATAAAAGAATAAAGATGTTAGGCTTCTGGGGATTTTTGAAGACATAAAGTAAAAGGCAGCTTCAATCAATGCATAATCTTGCAGATTCTAAATACTCAAATTGATCTGCTGCAGTGATTCTGTTACCCAGGAGTTGCTGTTTGGTGGCGAGTGGGTGGGGTCGATTTCATCTCAATTTGTTCAGGACAGTTTTTGTTAACGCCTGTTTTCCTGACATAATCAGTACTGATGTCCCTGTTACTCTAGGAGATGTCCCAGTTTAGATAACACATTTTATTATCATCTTAGCCATGGGCTGGTCACAGCTCACCAGGATGATTGTGGACAACATACATGCTAATATAGATGCCACAAGGTAGAGTATTTACTCTCTGATTCCTTCCATCCTCACCACCCATATTGTCTTATATACATTTTCTGTATTTCAGCTTTTCTAAGATGTGCATTTCTTTCACTTTTTAATGTCCCTGAATCCATCTCAAAATTGATGGCTTCTTAAAATTGTCCTTGATCAGGAAGCAGCCGTGATGGAGTTGTTGTTATCAGTGCATACTTAAATTGGATTATGGTTGTTCTTATTGTTGTCCCTTTGATTGACTTATTCATATTTTTGTTCTTTATGTGCCATTTAAGAATTCATTGTGATTTGACAGAGAAAGACAAAATAAATTATTGTTTATACATAAAGGGCATAAATTTCTTATTATAAGACAAATATTTATTGTTGGGGTAATGACCTCAATTCATATTTTCTTGCAAGGCAACAAGCAGGATATAAAGACAAAAAAGTGATCCTGAGGCATCTTAAGGTAGAAAGACAATGGGTCATTTTTAGTTGACACTTTTTTTTTTCTCTTCCAGTACATGAATTAATGGTGTCTCTAAAATTGAAGCCCCATCTCAGCCTGTAATCTCAGCACTTTGGGAGGCTGAAGAGAGTGAATTGCCTGAGCCCATAGGCTTGAGACCAACCTGAGCAACTTGGCAAGACCTTGTCTCTACAATAAAAAAAAAAAAAAAAATAGCCGGGTGTGGTAGCGTGTGCCTGTAGTTCCAGCTACTTGGAAGGCTGAAGTGGAAGGATCACCAGAGCCTAGCAGGTCAATGCTGGGGTGGCTGTGAGTGTGCCACTGCACTCCAGCCTGGGTGACAGAGTGAGACTCCAACTCAAAAATAAATAAATAAAAAATAAATAAAATAAAATTGATGCCCCTTGAATTCCTTGAAATGCAGTGTATTACCTGACTGGACCCTGAAGATTTATATGAGCTGGGGTTCCTCGGTAGTTCTCACAGTTTGGTAGATGTAGGAATAGCTTGGGAAATTAGACTGTGGATGTACAGGCCTACACACAAAGAGCCTGATGTGTAAGTCAGAGCTGGGCCCCAGCATCTGAATTTTTAGCAAATGCCTCAGGATATTCTGATGCAGATGGTCCCCAAACCACCATTTTAGGCCCTCTTTATTCCATTCTGGAGGAATCTGAGGCCCAGGGAGGGCAAGGGCTCCGCTCACACAGCGAATCCAGCCTGCCAACTCTCAGGCAGTACTTTCCTTGATGCTCCACCAAACATGAAATAAGCTGAGGAAGGGCTGCTCAGCTGTGTGACCAGCTCAAGAGAGTGCTGCCTTTTGGGGTCTGACCCAGACTAGACTGATGGGGTCATCTGCCCAGTTACTCAGCTATCGGCACTATACAACATGTAGATACTTAGTACATAGGTGTGAATATATGCTTTTATTTGGTTTCCTCTTGCATGTTACGGAAAGCACGTTATATTCAAGCAGGTGAAGATATTTTTCAAAGAAACAGAGTGGGGTTACTAGGGAAAATGATAAGGAGGGAAGAGCAAAAATCAAAAGAAAATTCCTAAGTAAGTAGGGCAGGGGAAGAAGGCGGAATCAGAACAGTAAGGACCACCACTTAAAATTCCTTGAGTCCTTTCTGGTTTACCAAGTGCTTCCCCAAGCTCTTGTTTGTACCCCCTGTTAGTCTTTTTTGCTGAACTCCAGTTCAGGCCCCTCAAGGGGAGAAAACATTTGGAAGTTCACAGCCACTGGACAAGAATTTGGGGCTTCCTAACCCTGGCTCAAGCTGCCCACTCAGGGAGTCCTCTGTGTGGAACCGGCAAGAGCCTGTGAGCAGAGCTTCCTCCAGAGTTCCCTGGCTACTCCCTGTCCCCTAACTGGGGCAACCTCCCTGATAGTGCTGGAGACCCCAATGAGAACCTTCCTGCTGTTCAGAACTGAAAAGAACAGAATACAGACTGTGGTGGACATTTTCACTAAATTAACTTAGGTAGCAATTCTGAGCCAGAAAAGGTCAACCTTGTGTTTTCCCATGACTTCCTATGAATGGCTTGTGCTTTTTACCATTCTTTCCTCATTTTCCCCTCAGTTAGTATTATCTTAAGAAGTAACATTTTTCCAGCTACCTCCAAACAAATTTTGTTTTGTTTTGTCTTGGTTTTTTTTGAGACAAGGTCTCACTATGTTGCCCAGTACTCCTAGGCTCAAGCTGGTACTACAGGTGCACCTGGCTTCAAACAAATGTTTTAATTAGCCGGCATTATAAACATTTCTGGGTCTCTTCTTGGACCTTTCATCTGGAAAAGAGGCAGGATTGAGATTTGGGCCTGCATCCAGGGCACATAGGTTTTCGCCTCCTACTGCTTAGCCATCACTATGGGAGATACAAAGAGATATAACTATTATGTCTGAAATCACATAGCTTAATTAATTGTCAAGTAGACAAGAGTCAGACAGCTGGGGCGACTGGAGAACAGACGGAGTCCACGGACCGGTAGTGGAAGGAGCCTGCAAATATAAGTTCTTGGCGAGCTTAGCCGAGGCATAGTGAACTGAGTTTGGGATGGGCTGAGAAGTCTCCTCCAAGGAAATGGGGTTTAGGCTCCACCATGAATCATATTTGGGATATGCATCAGCAGAGAGCAGGTGGAGCCATTTCAAGTGAAGATAAAATGACCAGACAGGTTACTCAATCTTCCTGCAGGTCCTGGCAGGTCCTTAGAAGGAGATATGAATAAAATCTGGAGGTCTGGCTTGAAAGCCGGGTCAAGACTGATCAAAAAGTTAGCTTTGTCAAAAGCTCCAGGCCCATTCTTACCTACAGACAACCCCTGGTGATCCCAAGTCATTAATCCACCCGGAGGCCTGTCCTGACCTGAGTTCCCTTGCTTTGAAGTGTGCTGTCCTCTGCAGCATGAGGAAATAATTTGCTGCCTGCTTCAATGAACCATCAGGAGAGCCAGCAGACCTAATGACATGTGAGAATATTAACCTCCTACCACGAAGAGCTGTGAATCTTGAGCGGCAGTCTATAATTCACCCTGGACTCCTGATCCAGGCCGCCCCGGCTTTCTCTCTCACTCACTTTCTCACTTATACCCAGAGAAAGAAAGAGAGACCTGCTCATAAAACTTTATAATCTCCAATAGTGCGAGCCTTGCTGAGCTGTTTAGTAATGAGTGACTTTCCTTTAACAGTCATGGAGAAATATATACCCGTAAAGGTAGGAGTGGGGGGAGGAATTATTTTTAATGTTGCATTTTGCAAGTCTTTTCCTCCTAACACTGGGGAAATGCGTGGTATTTTGGAAGGTAACCACTTCAGTGCTTGAATAAGTGAACTTCTTTGTAATTCTGCACTTTGTCTTAAAAGTCAAAGAAAAGTGGAGGCTATGACACTAATCTTAAGATATCTGGATGTTAGAAGCGATCTTAGAGATCTTTTAAGGTCGCTTGGAGGCATAAGAAACATCGAAACTTTGTTGTGTTATGATTGTCATATGTTTATGCCTTTGTTTCATGAGGTCTTGGGCCTCTTGAGGAAAGGAATGTACTCCCAGTGTCTAGCAGAGGGCCTCAAATAAAAGTAAAAAGACAGAGCCAATCATCTGCTCTGACCCCAAATTTTGCATATAGAAGAAACAATAAAGGTCTACAATGCAGTTTACTTGCAGGCACCGCTAGAGATTTTTCTAGGGCTCAGCTGAAGTTTTTTTCTCCTGTCGCCTCTCTGGTTATCTGATTGCTGCTCTTGACATTGTGGTGTTTTCACAAGCAATGTGTTGTTCTGATGAGAATATCTTGTCTACTGACTGAAGCCAAACACAAATGTAGGGCCAAGGAAGCAAACTCAGGGAATAAATATAGAAATGGGCACTTAGCTGTGGGGCCCAGAGTATAAGAATAGTGGCCTGGCTGCCTGACTGAGAGCGCCTAGTGTAGTAGGAGTCCTTAGACCAGAAGTATCTTCCTTATTTTGCTAAAAAAAAGCCTTGCCCATTAGGCCTCATGGCTCTGCAGGTTCCACTTGAAATGGGAGAAGATCTATTTCATTCACCCTAGGCCTTGGGTAGAAGACACTCAGTAATATTTGCTGACAGAGGAATAAATCAATGAATGAATGATCCATTCTGTGCTTATTTGAGTACCTTTCTATTCAGCTAAGTGACTTCATCTCAATATCTCAAGTGTCTCTGCACAATGCTAGGCACACATAGACTTTTTGATGATTTTGGTGCTTGAATAAGCAAATATTTTTGTAATTCTGCTAGGCGGCTTAATCTCAGTATCTTAAGTGTCTCTGCACAATGCTAGGCACATATAGACTTTCTGATGACCTATAGATGCGACGAAATCAACCTTTCTTCTTCTGCTCACTTGTCTAGCATAATGAATGGAAAAGCTAATGGTCCATGTCCATTCTGTGTATATATAATTCTCAGTCTTTCTAATCTCTCCAAATTACTATTCTCTTTCTTCTGCCATTTTCTTCATCATCTTCTTCTTTTTTTCTTAAGAATTAATTTTATTAAAACCAGTCAAATTAAAGCTGCCTCTGTCCAGGGCATCTCAAGGTCTATTCATTATGGCTTCTTATCTTGGCAGGCGATCGGCACCGAAAGGCAGCTCAGCCATTATGCACATACAAAGCCCATCACTTCTCGACCAATGGTCAATTCATCAAACATTTATCTTTTGCCCTCTGAGCAGTGTGATGCTCTGCCTGTCACTTCCTAGTTGGGGTTGCTATGAAAGATGAGGAAAAGTGGGGGGAGGGGACTTTTTTCCTCCTCCAACTCCCCCTTCCCCAGGTTTCTTTTATTAACTAGATTTCATACTTGAGGCTAGAAACACGCCCTGTTCTTTGACCCCCAGCGTCTTGGCCACCTGAAGGTTGAAGATGAACCGCCACACTCACGCCAAACTTTTTACTCAATGGTAGAAATGATGAAAGTGAGGATAAGACTTTGGTTTGGGAGTTTTTCTCCTATAACCCACTTTGGAGCATCAGGTTTTTATAAAGGAAGAGACTTCTAAAATAATCTAGTCTACCCTCCTCAATTTACAAAAGGCTTAAAGTAAGTCCCAGAAAGGAGAAGAATTGACTGAAATATTGCAGCAAGGTAGTGACCAAGGCAGGACCAGAATCAGGTTCCCTGGTTACTCTTGGACAGAGGTTTTCCCAAGGTGCCATCGCCCTGTGTTGTCAGATGATTCTGAATACATAACAATATTTCACTTATTTTCTTTCTTTTTTTTCAGTTGGGGTCTCATTCTGTCACCCAGGCTGGAGTACAGTGGTACAATCATGGTTCACCACAATCTTGACTTCCAGGGCTCAGACGATCCCTCCACCTCAGTCTCCTGGATAGCTGGGACTACAGGCTCTCGCCACCATGTCTGGCTAATTTTTTTGTTGTTTATTTTTGTAAAGACAAGATCTTGCTATGTTGCCTATGTTGATCACAAACTCCTGGGGTCAAGCAATCCTCCTGCCTTGGCCTCCGAAAGTGCTGGGTTACAGCTGCGAGCCACCATACCTAACCACATATCAATATTTCTTTTAGAGGTTTAGCTACTTGCCTCCTTTCCTGAGGCAACTGATATCTTTCTTTAAAAATAAAATGTTCTCATTTTAAAAAAATGATCTTTCAACTAACAGCAATCCTTATACTGATCAAGGTTTGTTTTCATGTACTGTATCTCATGTGATCCCCTTTATCAATATCTGCAAAGTGTATAACTCAGAGATTTTTCTGCCACTGTGATAGATTAGAAAATTAAACTTTGCAAGTATTATTTTTCCAAGGTCTTAGGAACTTTACATCCAGGACTTTACAACAGAGCCTTTGCCCCCAAAGGGAGTGTGATCTTATTTGTACCTTTACTTGCTACATTTGTGTTGGGCCTCATTGAGTTGACAAGATCAGAACAACACATTCCCATGAAAACACCAAACCAGATTTCTACTGCCATAGGGAGTGTTCAGATCACCAGAGAGGCAGATATGGGGGCAAGAGCCTTGGTTTAGTGCTGGGAAAAGCTCTTCTTCATGTTGCACATCTGCAAACATTTGAACTCTCCTCTTTGTTCCCAACATTGCTAGATGTTAGTACTCAGAGCCCAGAATGTGCCATGATGTGAAACGGAAAGCAAACCTTACAAAGTTGTTCTTTGAGAGGTTTTGCAAAGCACAGAGTTGGAGCTATTTTAGAAGGAAGAAAATGGCTTCAGTAGCAAGCCACTTTAGGAGGTCACCGTATCTCCCAGGGCCTTCTTTCCTGCTTGGAGATATAAAGCTATCTTGTAGTCTGGGACAGAAAACATGTTTTCACCTTTTTCAGCCAACTGGGACATCACAGAATCAGCAGTTGGCACGTTTTTGCTGGCTTTCCTGGCCTGATTCCATTCCAGGGGGTGCTGCCCATGGGGAGCTGGTCTTTGGGCAAGTATTTTATTAGGGCCCCTTTGGGTCTCTGGGGCCTTAAGGCCCCGCCATGTAAATGTCTCCTTTTCTGGTTGGTTTGCAATGAGTAGACACCATCTGTTGAATTAAAAATTCCCTTTATGGATGGTGGTGAAAGGCTTGTGTGGAAGAGACACAGTTATCTTTCAAGCAAACAGTTCATGAGGTTGAAGAGCAGTGTTCTTGGCCCAACATATGTTTGTCCAATGGCTGTGGGAGCCTCCCCCACCAGGCACTGCATTCTGCCCCATGGCGACAAGCACACATACCGCGGCTGCGGCACACCGTGTCCACTCCCTCACATCTCCCTAGCAAAGAAAACCTCCATTTATAGAACCCGCCAAACAAACTCACTCTTTAGACTCTTAAAAACAAACAAGATCCTGAGGCCACAGACTCCATGCGTGCATGTGTGGTTTTGTAAAATCTCAAGCCGTGAATCAAAATAATTTTAGAGACATAGTCAAAGCCCAGGCCAAATCCTGTCACTAGGATGGGAAAAATGTAGGAAAGATTTGCCTAGAGGAGGGAGGACAGCCAGACAGGAAGAATGATGGGAGCAAGACATGGAGGCTGTCATTCATCTAATATGTTCCTAGGGAGGGGGCCTGCTCCTTATCTTTGCACTTAGGGACTTGCTGTAATAACTTCATAACATAGGAGGAGTGGGTCTGGTTACTACAGCCCTCATTTCTTTTCTTTCAATTTCTGGAGCCCATCTTGCCCACACCACTGAACAATTTTGTTGTCTTATATGGTGTCTCCTTATTTCAAGTCCAACATCTTTGTCTTTCTCATAGATGGTTAGCTCATTGGGAACAGCCTCCATGACTTATTTTGCATCCCCAGCTGTGGGTGCTCACTGGATACCTGTCATGCTGGAAGTGGTAACCACATGCATGCTTTTTGGTGCTGAATAAGCTTTTTGGACTATATATTACTTGAGTGTCAGGATCTCTTTCTCTTATGTTTCCTTACCACCAGGAATAAAGTATAAGTAGATGCTCAAAAGATTAGAATTCAGTTGCATTGGACCTTAGCTCAAACCCATCACCCCTTTAAAGTCTTCCCTGATTCCTTCCCCTCCCCCCAAAGTAGCACTTATCCCAACCTAATGAATTATGCTTCGTTGTCTGGTAACGCTTCTTTGTCTATACCTACTACTTAATAGTTGGGAATCATGCCATAGTCATCTTTTTAGTTCTAGAGACTAGCAAAGTACTGGGCACAGAGTTGGTATGCAAGACATTTTTATAAAGGAATGAATGAATGAGCTATAGAGGTGTATGGCAAGGGAAACATTAGCTGCTGGTAAATCTCAACCCAGTTCCATGTAATGCATACTTTACTTCATGAAAGTCACCTGAAAAAACTCTTAAGAGCTAGTTCTTTGGGAGATTGTCCTAGGAGGTCCATAAAGTATAGATCCAAAGTATAGTTTTAAAGACAAAACAACTTGAAAACCATGTAGATTTGTCATTATAATTGAGGACATACCATGAATGGATGACAAAGCTACACTTAATGTTTGGATAAAGGGTGTGGAAATGGTGAATTTCCATTTCCAGACCACAGCTAGAAATTATTTAGAGGTAGTTTAGCATAGTTGAGGGAACACTGCCCTTTATGTACAAAGGGTCTAGATGTGACTTGTATGGTTTCAGGTACTATATCTCTCTGGGCATTAGTTATCTTCTGTGAAATAGGAGGGATGTAACACTCTAAAATTCCTCTAGGACTCAAAGTTTATGAGTCTATAAGAAGACTACAAAAGGGTACATTTTACACAAGTAGAACTTTAGTTCTAATATGTGAATGTGTTGAGATGTGACTTTTGTAGTATGGGGATGTCCCCATAGTTAGGGAAATATTAAAGAGATCTTGCACAGTCCCAGTTAGAAGATATGAATAAGGCAGAGAGTTTAGTGGCAGAGCTAGTACTCTCTGCTACCCTCTTCCCACTGAGCTAACTCCTAACGAACCCTTTGGCAGGGTAGAAGTGACTCTTGGCAGCCATTGTAACTGGGGTTATAGAGGAGGAAGTTCCAGTCGGATAACTACGGTATCTGGATAGAATAGCAGAGGTCACCAAGTCTAATTTCTGCACAGAAATTCCCTCTAGACATTCTCCATGACTCTAGTATCTGTTCAAATAAATATAGTGACTCACAGGGCAGCTCAATCCTTTGGTGAACAGCTCCTCTGTTTTTACAGTTTTAAAAAAAAATTGGTTCATGACACCTCTTTCCAACTTATATAAATTTTTTCCTATTTGTTTTTGATTCTGCATTCTGGAACACTATAGACTCAGTTCTTTGAAATGGCAAAGACCTCTCTGCTCCTGGTTAAGCAACCTTGATTGTCTCAATCACCTTATACCTTTCACCTCCTGGTGGTTCTAATTGGGTGATGTTTCTGAATGCTAATATCCCCTTCGAGTCTGGTACCCAGAGTGGAAACAAAACTCCAGGCAGAGGGACTTCGGGTCCAGTGGAATAGCAGAGTGGCTTAGGATCAGATTAGTTCCTGCTGTAGTAGCCTCACTCACCTGGTGATTCATACTAAACCCTCTTTACACACACACTGCTCTATTTTCTAAGGCTTCTACCTCTTGTGCATGTGGATTTGTCTTGTTTTATTTAAAAGAATTATTAACCACAGGTTTTCCTGATTATAAAATATTTATTCATGATAGAAAATTTAGTAACTAGAGAAAACTATTAAAAAAAATTATTGGCCAGGCACAGTGGCTCAAGCCTGTAATCCCAGCATTTTGGGAAGCCAAGGTTAGAAGATTGCCTGAGTCCACGGGTTTGAGAACAGCCTGGACAACTTGATGAGACCTCATCTCTACAATAAATCAAAAAATTAGCTGGGCATGTTAGCACGCTACTTGGAATACTGAGGCGGAAGGATTGCTGGAGCCCAGCAGGTTGACACTGGGGTGGCCATGAGCATGCCACTGCACTCCAGCCTGGGCGATGGAGTGAGATTCCAACTCAAAAAAACACAAAAGCAATTACTGATAAAACTAGGGGTTAATGGTATGTATCTGGGAGATATATATAGGTGTGTGTGTGTGTGTGTACATGCATTTATGCATGTGTGTGTGTGTGTATGTGTATAGAATTGTCATGAAGTCTCTGTGTGCAGGAGTGTATGTTAACAGCAGTTTATAAACTAGAACAACTGACAAAGACTACTTGGATGATTTTAACCATCAACATGGAAGAATATCCCCAGAAAAACATGGCACAAATTAAAATTTGTGTGGAGAATGGAGATGAGCATGTGAATGACTTTTAATTTCTGTGCATGAGATCTTGGTGTGTAACTTAAATTAATTAAGTTACTATTGCAACTTAATTTTAGGTACTTAAATGTATGACGTGAAAGTTTGAATGATTTTATTCTATTTTATTTTATTTTTAGAGTTGGAGTCTTACTCGGTCGCCCAGACTGGAGTGCAGTGGCTGCTCCCAGCCACCGCAGCCTCGACCTGCTGGGCTCCGGCAATCCTTCCGCCTCAGCCTTCCAAGTAGCCGGAATTACAGGCATGCGCTACCACACCCGGCTGATTTTTTGATTTATTGTAGAGATGAGGTCTCGCTGCCCAGACAGGTCTTGAACCCGCGGGCTCAGGCAGTCCACTCACCTCAGCCTCCCAAAGGTGCGGGATTACAGGCTGAGCCACCGAGCCCGGCTAATTGTTAATTGCTGCATGGTATCATTATGCAGATAAATTGAGTTTTATCTAATAATTCCTCCACATTGGGTATTTAGGCTTGTTTGCAATGTTATTATAAACAATGCTGTACTGAACATACTTAAATTATAACATATCTTTGATATTTACTGAATAAGTTATTGGAATTGGAATTACTGGATGAAAAAGTACTAATTTTTAAGACTCTTCATATAAATTACTACCCAGAAAGGTTATAATGTTTTCACTCTTTTGTTAGACTTGTGTAGTCTGTTATATCAGACTGCTGACAAAACGATGTTAAAATTTAAGAAAAAAATATAGATATCTTATTTAACTTGAATATTCTAGGTTCCCAATGAAGCTGAAAATTTTCCATAGTTTTATTATTGACTTATTTCCTTGTGAATTCTGTCCAAGTTTTTTTAGTCTTTTTTTTGAGTCGGAGTCTCACTCTGTCGCCCAGGCTGGAGTGCAGTTGCACGCTCACGGCCACCCCAGTGTCAATTTGCTGGGCTCCAGCGATCCTTCCACCTCAGCATTCCAAGTAACTGGAACTACAGGTGGGTACTACCATGCCCGGCTAATTTTTGATTTACTGTAGAGACGAAGTCTAGCCAAGTTGCCCGGGCTGGTCTCCAACCCGTGGACTCAAGCAATCCTCTTTCTTGACCTTCCAAAGTGCTGGGATTACAGGCTGAGCCACTGAGCCCTGCTATCATTTTTTAAATTAGGGCTTTAGCTTTTCCTTAATGTTTTACAAAAGATCTTTTTGTAGTAAGGGTGTTGAACCTTAGACGGTTAGAGGGGTTACCAGTATTTTCTCAATTTTCATTTACCTTTTGATTTAAGTGAATATTTTTGGTTAGTTGAAGCTGAAATCTCGATTTAGATCTTTATATTAGACATTATGAAATTTTATGTTACTGGAATGAAACAATGGTTGAATCTAACAGGATCATTTTGGATCCTACTGTATCTTTCTTAGTATCCCTCTAGGGTCCTATCTTCCATAAATGTGATAAACATATCCTTAACCAAGTCATTGCCAAAAAAAGAGGTCAAGGTACCTAGAACCTTCCCCTAGAGCAATTTGAGGTATGTTTTCTTCAGGTACATTCGAGTTATATTTTCTCTGGATACATTTTTTAGGTAGTTATGACTCTATCCAAAGTTGTCATTTTCCAGCCTCCTTTTTGCCTTCCTGTCGTAACATATTATTAGAAGCTTATTCGAAACCATTTTGAACTCTGAATACAATATAAGTCTTCTTTATTTCTAGTCAAGTATCTTCATTAACAGCTGGTCTCACAGAACTTTTTCTTAATGCACAGAAACTGCCTGTTTGAAAATCTGTGATATATTGATATATATCCTATCTCATTCTGCAAAGGGTTTGGGCTAGTTTCTGAGAATAAAATTTAAAAAGTAACATAAAGGTTAATTAAATATCAATGTTATGAAAATATTATAAGCCTTGACAATGAAGTTAGAAAGCAGAGATAGAGATTATGAGGTGTTAACTTTTCGGTCACAGTTCACCTCTTAGCTTCCTGGTAGCAAAAGTAAAAAGGTTAACATGATCAAATACATCATTCACATTGTCCTTAGGCAAGTTAATACTAGTTCCTCAGAGCTATAATCTGATCAGGATTTCATATAGGTAAATCTATAAACTTATGCATCCAAAGATTGGAGAATCTACCTTCTTACATCCTGTTTCAAATGTCATTAACTGCAAGTAGCTATTTCTGGGCCTATAGCTCCTTACTCATTCTTCTTAATTCTTCAGGCTTTATGTTAGTATTCTTAGATATAGTACCTGGGGAATTCAGACCTAATTAACTCCTTTGGCTTTTTGACTAGTCTTGGATTCAGATCCCTCATACCAACTTTAAATTTTGTTTTCTGCAGCTCAGGGATTATCTATCATTATGGGGGAGGCTCAATAGAGTTTTGGGGTTGACTTTGACCCTGAAGTCATGTGATACACTGCCTCTTGATGTCAGTATACACTGTCTCACATAGCCCAGAGCCTTTTCCATATTCTGCTATTTCTTTTTTTTTTTTGAATTGGAGTCTGACTTTGTTGCCCAAGCTGGAGTGCAGTGGCACACTCATGGCCACCCTAGCGTTGACCTGCTGGGCTCCAGCAATCCTTCTGCCTCAGCCTTCCAAGTAGCCAGAACTACAGGCATGCATTACCACACCTGGCTAATTTTTTTTTTTAATTTATTGTAGAGAGGAGATCATGCCAAGTTGTACCCAGGCTGGTCTCGAACCTGTGGACTCAGGCAGTCCACTTGCCTCAGCCTCCCAAAGTGCTGGAATTACAGGCTGAGTCACTGAACCTGGCCTCTGCTGTTTCTTAAAGACATTTTTCCCCCTACTGATACACTTAGTATGCATTAGTTGAATGGTCATCAGGCATTCTCATAAGGAGTGTGCAACCTAGATCCATCATATGTGCAAGTTTACAATACAGTTCACATGCCTATGAAAATCTAATGCCGCTGCTGATCTGACAGAAGGTAGAGTTCCACTCATTTGTCGCTCATTCCCTGCTGTGCAGCCCATTTCCTAACAAGCCAAAGACCGGTACTGGTCCACACTCTGGGAGTTGGGGACCCCTGCTGTAAGTGATATTTAGTACAATATATAGTGCGTATAATATAGTACTGTATATAGTTGCATATCTATATCTGTCTACAGCTATACAGCTAAGTATATAAAAAGTGTTTTGGAAAAAAGAAAGAATGCCTCTCATGGGGCTAGGTAAGCAGACTGTAAAAATGTCTGTGCTGCTACTGCACCGTTTACTGAGACATGAGCAGTCATATCACACTTCACAGATTCTCTCCTTTCTCCCTTTCTTCCCTACCAGTTAGCTTTGTGTCTTCCATCTTATTCTTGTGGCTTTGGCCTTGGCCTCTGTGGGAAGTTGACTTGCAGACATTTCCCAAGGATCTGCTATGTACCAGGCACTGCATTTGGCATGGTATGGGGAATAAGAGAGGAACAAATTACTATTTCTGCTTTCGAGGGTGATGTTTAGACTGTTTAACAACTGCACCAACTAATCAGAACAGTTGCTGGCTGGAGCCGGATCTGTAGTGGTCCCGTGCTGTGGTGGGCATTGACCACTTAGTTGCTGGTTTATGAGGAGGCCTGGGGGTGCCAAGGAATGCTAGGGTTAACAGGGAGGATACTCAGAGCTACAATTATTTACCTACTGGTAAGGAAGTATTTTTTTTATAATTAGTCCTGGTATACTGGTGTGGACTCACAGACTGTTACTCCTTCCTATTCTCAGACACAGGGCCCCAGGGTAAAGGTGGGGAGGCATTCTGGCCTCTGAAAGAATGCAAGTTTAGAGCGTGCCCTCCTAGTTTGGCTCTCTGTCCTGTGCTTGGATTTATTGACTGCTTTTCTCTCAGACATTCACAGGATTGTGGTTGAGCAATAGTCAGTGGGTGAGGCTGCTTTGGGCCCTCTCAGTGCATTTAACAGCTTTCCAGGTATGTGGAGGTTGCATTAAGATCCACTTTTGCTGGCAGCTGGACAGACAGAAATCATCCAGACAAACCTGTACAGATCAGACAACAGCCGGACTTTGCAGGTCTGAGGACCTAGCCAGGGAGGTAGCCATTAGATGTGTGGGTGAGGCCTTCTAGAATTTCCATGGCCTCCCCATTTTCTCAGTTGCAAATATGGGTATGGATATTTAGATAGATAAAGTTGAGGAAATAGAGATCTTAGTAGAGATCATGTTTTCATGATTGGTTTGAGAACATCCTGACCATTGGTCCTGGATTTGAGGCCAAATATGGTCCCAAAGAGAGAGACACTTCTCTGTGAGGCTCTGGTTATCTGTCCCTACTGCTCTCTGCCCATCTCATTCTGGGTGGTGCTGACTCCTCTGGTGTAGGCTGCGAGGTAGGGAAGGGGCCCTAGCTCCTAGCACAGCTATAACCCGGGGATTGAACCTGGGGTTCTAGAAGTGTCCTCCAGTGATTTTTATGGCACGGTGTTCTGGCTGGGTTTTTTCTGGAGAAGAGGCAGGGAGGGGTAGCTACAAATTAGAATGCTTCTGCTCCAAACCTACCAGCCCTGCCCTGGTCCTGGTCCTTCTTCTGCATTCTGATGAGTGGCTAATTTGGGGGGGAACGGATGAAGGTGGCTGATTTTGTGCCCACCCAGGAGCAGAGGCAAGTGGGTTCAAGGGGCAGCCCTTCTGTGGGGCCGCAACCCAGCCTGAGGCTCCTCCGTGCCGGCTCCGGGCCACTGGCCTAAGCCTGGGCAGGCCACGGCCGCCTGTTTAGTGCCGCTGTTTTTATAAGCTAATGAGGGCAGAGTGTGAGCCACAGGCGATGATGCTGGGATATTAACTGTGACAGGAAGCTTGATCATAATTATCTTAACGAGGATAGGGTTAATTACAGTGGAAACTTAAAAGTTCTCTCCGTTTGAATCCACTGGAGCTGAATGCGTTGTGATGTTTTGTCATTTTGATGTGACTTTGGAAAAGGCACTGGTACTCTCCCGGCAGCCGCTGCGGCTCCTTGGGGAGCCCAGGCAGAGCCCTGGGAACTAGGGAACCAGGTAAGATGGTACCTGTGGGTGGGATACTGGTGGCATTGCTGCTGGTGGAGGGGGAGGCAGGCAGCCTGTGGGGCGCTCTGGAGGTGCTGATTAAGTTTCCAGAACAATCCCGGCTTGGACAATCTCTCTCCAGCTGGCTGTCCCTAGGTCATGGATGAAGCCTTTCCTTTCTCCTCCAGCCCCTAGCCCATACCCCCGACGTGGCAGCCACTGCCAGGAAGCTGGCAAGTGACCTTGGAGTGATGGTCACCCTCTCCACCGGGGCTTTCATTTTGGGGCATATTTTGCTGTCCAGACACAAGGTTGTAGCAGAAAAATCCCAGTTCCATCATCTTTTCCCCATAGCTGCCATCACTGTCCTATTAAATAGCATAGATCTGCGTGGATCGTGAAAGCATTTTTTGCCTTGTCATTTTATTTAACATCATGTATCTATTTGCAGCCATCTGGTATAGAGGGATAGGAACTCAAAGATTGATACCAATATTTCTTTGTCCTATTCCTCCCTAGAAAACAGTAACACAAGTAGCAACAATGAAATTTGTTAAAAAGCAAAAGATAAAGCCATCTTCCTTCCGGGTGTGAGTTTATTGGCCAGGCAAGCTCTTCAAATCCTGTCCTCTCCGGCACCCGTGTCACTACGCTCTGCTCCCCACCTCCCGTCCCCAAGCCCTCAGCCCTGGATTTAGCTGATTAAATCACCAGGTGCACTCCACACTGATGACATGAAAACAGGGATTTATCAATTAGCGACCGCCCATGTAAGGGTGCCCTTTTTACTGAGCAGCTAATAACATCACATGGCAAGTAAGGAATCTCAAAACCAGACAGGTGATAGGGAATTTGAGACTGAGCCTCCCAACTCTGAGAGGTCTCACTGTGGCACAGAGCTCTGCCTCAGAGACCACCCTGTAGGGGGAGAAAGGTTGTCTCAGTGGGGGCGGGCACTCCCTCTGGTGATCCTGGGTGCTGTCCCTCTTCATGCTGTGTCATTTTGCTTTATGCCTCCCCTGATGCACTCTTGGAAGGGAGCTTTCTTCTGCTTGCCAGTAGCCAACCATTTGCTGAGTCTCATCATCAGAGTCTAATATTTGCATAACAGAACTCAGGAACAATGTGTATTTTAGATGCTGCCTTTGAGCAGAGCCCAACTGATGTCTGTGCACAAAGGACTTCTTAGCTGCCCATAAGGCTCCCTAACGGCAAGTGGCCTCACCTCCCCTTGTGGTCAACAGAGGCCTGGTCCTGAGAAGCCTTTTGCGTCATCATTCATTCACCCCTAAGGGAGGAAGGGACTTTAGAAGAGCCAGAAAACCTCCTTGCTCAAGCTCGACAGCTGCACACCTCTGCATCCAAACACACCCGCAAGGTCAGGGTTTTTGTTAAAAAAAATCAAAGAATAAAAGGAAGAAGGAAAAGAAAAACCCAGCATTTGCTAGTCACTCATTAGCCCTCTCTCATTTATTCTCCATATGACCCTATGAGCTGGAAGACACAGAGCAAGAGAGTTCAGAGGGGCTATATGACCGAATTCACACTATGGGAAATGGTGGAGTGTTGGAGGTAGAGTCCCAAACCTTCCTGCGTAGATGTTCATACATTGCCTTGTGCCTCTCAGAGGCAGACAAAAAAGAGAAAGGAGGAGGAAATGAAACACGATGACCCCCTGGACCCCTAATCCAAAATGCCTGTGGAGCAGACGGGTTGGTCATAGGAGCAGGCGTGCTCTGGGCATGGGGCCCTGGGTGGGACTACCCTGAGGTTTGGCAGGAATGGAGCATGCAGGCGGAGCATCGGGCCCGGTGGAATCTACAGATTTAATTACTTCCAACGCATTTTACACCTAGAAAGTATTGACTCCCTCTTTTGGAGTCCTCCTGGCAGAGAGATCCCACAAGGGAGCTTGGGATGCCTTGGGAGAGCTCTGGTGCTGAAGTTCACACTCACAGCAGATGTGCAGGCATTGCATACGCAAGCACACGGGACTGGAATGTTCATGCTACCCATAAATGAATAAATAGCGTGGACGACATCTCTCTGATTCGTCACATTTTATAGAACAGCCAGGGATCCCATGCGAGTCCCCTCCACCCCCTGGTCCACATCGTAGCTCAGCTGTCAGCCTGTGCAAGCTCAGCACATCTCTTGGGCCTGGCAGGTGAACGAGCCGGGAGTATGTGTCTCTGTGTAAGTCCCTCAGCTGGGCAGCTTGCTTTAATTAATGTCTGTGTGCGCCCAGGCAAGCACTTGTGCACAACTACCCCACGTCACCTCCACCCCCAGCACTCATGAGAGCCCATAAAATTAAGAGTTAACTTTCAGCAACGTGTATAAACAAGGCTATTTTTCCCTTTCTGTTATATATTTTTTTTCCTCCCTGAGCTGGGTACTTAATTCTTTCAGATGTCTTTTTATTTACTGCCTTAACATCTACTGGGCGCACTCTACACTTCTTTCAAAAATTAAGTGAGAAATCCACTTTCCATAAATTAAAACAGTAACTTCAGGCCAGGAGCTTTGAAGCAGAAATTCCCCCAGCCCCGTCTCTCCCCTCTCCCCCCAACAAAAACAAAAGCAAGTAAAAAGAAATAATGAAAGGAAAAGAGAAAAAGCCCTCTCAGACCAGAGTGATTATATAATTCTGCAGATGCCTTTCCTTTTGGGCAGCCACAGGGACACTGGGCAGAAGCAAATTAAGTGATTAGTAAAGAAAAAAAGCAGAGGGGAGAAAAAGTCAAAGGATGTGAGCGGAAAGAAAGGGAGCTTTCCCTGCCATTTCCCCCATGACTGTACAGAGGAGAACCGCTAAGAAATGATACTTGAAGTTATATTTATTATTGTAAGAGGGTATGATATTTCTGGGCAGGAATGATGGATGACAACTTAAATTTGTGTCCAGGGAATGAAGGTGAACTGTGACAGAGTTATTTATCTTGGGAATGGAGGTTAGGGTCAGCCGAGGCTGGGTGCCTGAAGGCACAAGACATTGACAAATTTATCCTGCAGGCCGTATCTGAAGCCCTTTGTTTTGGATCCTGGCTACTCACTAAGTGACCCTCATCCTTCATGTTGGCAATGCGTGAAGGATGCGGTGGGTGCCAGCGGCCCCTTCTCCCCCGCCGCCCCCGCCCCGGCTCCTGCTACTAATTCTTGTCATTCACTTTGCTGACAGGCACCAAGCCCAAACTATTCCCAGTCCTGAAAGGGAAGGTTAAAATATTTATTTCGGCTCATAATGGCCTCCCTGATTTAGTGCAGGATCATTTTTCCTGTTGCCTTTGTCATTGCAGGTCACTGGAAGGACTGAGCGCATTCAGGAGCCTGGAGGAACTCATCTTGGACAACAATCTGCTGGGGGACGACCTCGTGTTGCCAGGGTTACCCAGACTCCATACCTTAACCCTCAACAAGAACCGAATATCCTTTCCCTCTGCCGCTGCCCCCACTCCCCGCCCGGCCCCACAGCTGTCCCCTTCCGCA